>NC_134094.1:91457619-91757619 GCF_000715075.1 Nicotiana tabacum
GAAGAACGAGTGCAAAGTGAAAGCAAGGGGCATGTTCGCAGGGGAATGATACGTATCAGAAACGCTTTTAATTCCCACAAAAGCTTTTTACCACTTTTCGAATATACATTAGAGAATATTCCAAAAGTTATTGGTAAAGAAATGGACTCACCATGTGGACGAATCAACTCTTAATACGTGTTAAGAATCACCAGACTATGTTAGAAGCAGGGGTGTTCGTCGGTCGCAGTACCGGCTTAACCATAAAGCAGCTAAAGCTGTTGCTTTAGGCCCCAAATTTTGGGGCCCCATTTTCTATAATAATAGGCTTATATTTTATTTATGATTTGAAAAATATTGAGTACTATTTAGAAGAAAATGAAAATTTTCTTATAAAAGAAAAACCAACATTTTAGCTATGTGAATAAGTGACGGGTTAAGCCTTTACATTCTCTTTCTTGGTTTAGGCAAGAGCTACAATCTTTCATTTCACCTTTTCCATCAATTTACATACTTTGTCTTACTTTTTCTAAGATGAACTATTTGTTATTCAAAACTTCCGATAATTTATGTTGCTTCTTAAAAATATAGTTAAAATTACTTTCCTTATACTAAATTGTGTCTCATTCTATGTTCTTTCTCACGTTTAAAGTTTGCGAGAAATATTTGAAGCAGCATTACGAAATTTGGAATTAAGTCTTCATATTTCTTGAATCTAGTTTTTTCATTCTAACTTTTCAGTATCTTTTTTTATCTTATATTTGTTATATTTGTTATTTTTACTTCATAGGTATATTTTTTTAAATATTTATTAAAATTTGAATATGACAACTAGAAAATATAAATCTTGTTATTCTAAAAAAAAAAAGGAGAAGAGTTGAAATATAAAATCTAAAAAAGAGATCTTGATAAACTTTTCACAAACAATAGAAAAACTAAATTCGAAACTATAGGGGAGTGTTTTTAGATGAACAAGTCACAAACCGATTAGAAGAAATCGATTATAGAAAACTAATTAATAATTTTGCACCTCAAAAAGTTATAAAATATATCCTAAATAAGAATATCTATTAAAATTATTATTGAAGGGCCTCCAATTAAAATTTGGCTTTAGGCCCCAAGTGTTGTTGAGTCGCCTCTGGTCGGTCGGTATGGTAAGGTATTTAGACATTTCGGTTCGGTATTCGGTTTCGTAAAATGCTATACCAATACCGTACCTAATTAAATTCGGTATGGTTCGATTTTTCTCCTTTCGATTTCGGTTTATTCGGTTTGAATACTAACTAGTGCATAGAGTCATAGACGGTAATATTCTTAATTAAAGTACTCAAAAGTACAAAACAAAAAACGTTTGTTGACAAAAGTTTTGTCCAAAACCAGCATATACCAACCTAAAGAGAGAAAACTTAGAGAAATATTTTGTTACTTGCTTAGAGTTAATTGATGAACTTAAAGAATAAAGGAAACTAAAATTTTAGATTTCTTATACTTATGTTATAATTAATAAAATATGTATTGTGTAATATAATATATATTTCGGTACGGTATCGATATTTTATTTTAAAATATCAAATACCATACCTAATACCAATTTTGTTTTTAAACATAAACCAAATATCAAAATATCGAATACCGAATAATAAAAATTTTAATTTCGATATGATAATTCGATATTTACCAAATTATAAACTGCCGTAGTTAGAAGGTCGTGAAAAGAATGAATCGGGGACCAGCCAAGCTGAGAATCATTTTATACATGGACCACTCTTATAGAAATTACTTTTCGGGAATATTTTCGAGTACGGATATAAGAGGAATCGGTCAATTGCGAGTAAAGCGGGATTTAGTATAATTCACTGATCAGTTACAAATCCTCAACTTGACGTGGGAAAAACCACCGTTAATTGGGGTAACAGGAAGGTGAGAAATTAGGGGAACAAATATCACAAATAGTCTTGCTATTTAAATTCCCACTTCTCCTACGTTGTATCTCATCTGAAATAATCATTCTACTACAACTCTCTCTATCACTGTATTCAAGTAAATCAGAACGTGGCCTAGGAAGATGATCTATCTTTATGAATAAGAATTCTCTTTCTTTTTCTTTATATTTGATTTTCTTATCTGCAATTATTAATAATTCTTGCAATTTATATTTGAGAAAGTGGATCAAACTGGTTGTTTGTGCCCTAAAAATATAAATTTAAATTATTTGGCCTATGAAGATAATTTTATGTTAAACACAATTGCCAAAATAAATCTCAAAGTTTACTTTCTGATTAAAGTAGGGGTGTCAATGATTCGGTTCGGCCGATTATTTTATAAAATTTGTACAATATCAATTTTTTGATCATTCTATTATGTGTACCAAAATTATACTTTTCGAAACCGTTCCAATCATGTCGGTTTCTCTTCGGTATCATGGTTCGGTTAATTTTCGGTATTTTTTAAATGTCATATAAAAGTCACCTGTAGAACTAGAATGCAATAACATATGTTCTTTTATAGGATTTAGCAAAACTCTCTAGACATAAAAGATGGCTAGAGTATAGATCCATCGACTATACTACAACAACGTAAAAAAAATCAATCAAAGACAAAGAAAATATAAATTACACGAGTGAATAGATATTAACCAAGATGAGACTCAAGAATAAAGTTTATAGAAGATTAAATATTCAAAAACATAAATCTAGATTATATGAAAGGAAACATATTTAACCGTTTTAAGTAGAAGTAGCATAATATGTTTTAGGAATTAATATTTTGAGTTAAATTACTCGTTGACTTAGAACCGTTTTCACAATTCCAAGGTGCAAAGAAAAATTTAATATTTTATTATTTTTAAACTTACTATATAAATATTTTTTTCAAATGTAAAATTTATTCGGTACGGTTCGATATTTTTTCGGTATATTTTTGTAAAATAAAAAACCTACCTTAATTATCGGTAATTATCGATACGGGTATAAATTTATATAAAAACCTAATAACCTAAAGAAACCTGAAACGGAGAGGAGTCTCATCTACTTGAAGTAACTTAAATTTGGGAAAATTTTGCCACATAAGAAATCATATTTTTTCCTGTTAGTTAATTTGATTAACTTTTAAAGTTGGAGCTACCAATGTTTTTTTTTTTTTTTTAATGATTACAGCATGCAAGGAGGAACAGGATGCTTCGTTCTTCCACTATGTATAACAAGTTAACAGTAGTTGTATATTTATGCGTATAAAAATATTTTAACTTGAAATTAAGAAGGAAAATAACATAGGGAGATTCTAGCTAATCTATCTACTTTGAATTAACTCATAACTCCTTCCCCAATAATTTGTGAATATCAGCTAGTTGATTAATGTTTTGTCGACCAAATGAGTAAAAATGACCTCGAGCAACCTTTTTAAAAAAAATAAGAAATGATAATCAAGATCCACATGCTTAATAAGTTTAGCATGCATACATAACAATTAGTAGTCATTTAAAGTGCGCTGAGATTATAACAAGATAATATTGTAGTTTTAAGATACATCTCAATGCCATGTAGGATGTTTATCATCCATGTTGGTAAAACAAAATGCTAATGCTTTATATTCTGCTATAGTACTCCATCTTGCAACAGTGTGTTTCTCCCTAGATGGCCATGACATGCAATTTTCTCCTAGATAAATATTGCAGCATGTAGTCGATCTCTTTGTTGAAGAAAATAATTTGGCCAATTTGCATCTGAAAATCCATAACTAGGTATTCATACAATTTGCATATGAAAATTCATATAACACTACTCTTCATTTGTAAATCTGAAGCTTTTGAGTGACTTTTGAACAACAATTGTTGCTAAATAGAAAACAAAACAAATAAGAAACCAAAAGAAGCAACTAAATTAAAGAGAAATGGAACACATCAAATATCTTGATAGTTGCACATGTAAGCTTTCCTATGGGCAAAGAATATGAAGCTTCCATCTCGAAGTTGGACAAATAAACCTTTTATTGTTGTCGCGCTAATACTCTGATTGTGATTAACCATATTCATTAATTCCCGGGAGGAGCCAATCGAAGTGCTAAAGGATCATCAACAAGTAACTGAAGACGTTGATCTTGTACGTTAAGTGGAGCCAATCGAAGTGCCAAAGGATCATCAACAAGTAACTGAAGACATTGATCTTGTACATTAAGTGGAGCCACTCGAAGTGGTATGTGATCAATTGGTAACCAAACACGATCTTGTAACTTGAGTCGTATTCTCCTTTCAACAGCCTTCTCTTTCGCTTTCATAGCCAAGTTGCCAACACCTATAAGTTGTCTTTTATCCAGTTCAAAGATAGTCTTTTCCCCAAGATATAACTGCTTAAATAGTTGTTCCATTTCCTTTTCTTCAACTTTCTGCTGATCAATTTTTCTCACATTCTTCTCCATCTCTTTCCTGAGAAACTTTTCGTGTGTTGTCAACTTCTTAAGCCTCTCTACCAGTGGTTTATCTAAAAACCTCAGCAAGAGTTGTTTAAATTTGTCTCTTGATGGCCACACAGATTCATTATTTATTTTATCAGTTCTAAAAACAACAATACCAATTTCTACACCACACAAAATGGATAGCTCATCTGCTTTCTTAAATAAAGTTTCCATCCTTTCTTGAAGAACAACTGATCTTCTGCGCTCATCGACCAACCTAGCCATCTTGATTTTCTTCCTAGCCATTCTTCAGGGAAGACATAAAATACACTTTCTTTTACAAATGTGAAAGTTTAAAGGTATGAAATAAAGTATATATGGAGGCTTGTGAGGGTAGCTCTCTCTATATATGTAGTGACCTGCTTTTAGGATATAGAAAATCCATCTATCATTTCCAGACATGGTAACATATAAATAAGTGTACATAATTGAAAAATCGGGTGTTCACACTTTTATTGAGGTAATAATTTGGTTGTATATGGTAAAACATAAATATTACCCCAATTTAAAGTTTAAACTGTACAATATTTTATGTGTTTCCCTTTTATGGTAGAAAAATTATGAAATCTACATATTAGTTTAGCATCAAAATTTTAGAGGTGTAATAAAATCAAAACCTTTTATTAGTTATATTACAAAATACAAGGTAATTGCGATACAACATCCTTTCTAGCAAAGTAATTGAATCTGCTTCAATTTGAGTAATTCTTTTAATTATATTACTTACCTTATTTAAAAAATAGTAATTCTTTTAATTATATTACTTACCTTATTTAAAAAATAGTAATTCTTTTAATTATATTGCTAATATGTGTCCACTATACTGTCCAACAAGGCTAAAGTATCACAAAGTCGTGAATGTTCATTAAACAATGCAATTCCCAAATCAATCTCAAAATTTACTTTCTGATTAGAGAATAAATTTAATTATTTAACGGTAAGTACTATATATTTATAATAGCTTACCATATCTTATCATGCATGTAGTATATATTAAAGATTTTTCTGAATTTGATGAAAGTAGCATAAAATATTAGAAAATATTTTAGGTGGGATAAATTTCACAAATGGTCATATAATTATGATTTTTTCCACCAAAGACATATAACTTTCTGATGCAATAACTTTTTGCTCCACATTTTTTTTTAATTTAATAAAAATTAAGCCAACTTAAAAAGGACCGAACTCACCTGATCCCAACTGATCCGACCCAAAATCCATATGCATAAATTAAAATATACTAAAGAAACATAAGTGAACCCCCCTCCTATACGCTATTTTTCCTCTTATACATACCTTTTACTTTTTGAGATTTTCATCCAATTTGATAGTGATTATTGTCTCCAGAGCTCTTTGATTTCGAATATCTATCGCCTTTTCTATACCTTTTATTTTTATTTTTTTACGTCATAATCTCATGTAAAAAATTTTTACAATAAAAACATATATATATATATATATATATATATATATATATATATATATATATATATATATATATATATATAGCATTGTATACATATTTGCTTTCTCATAAATACCCCCAACATCATATCAACAACATATGAACAAATGGGGGTTTTCCGTCCTTTCCCAATTTCACTCGTCCATTTCTCTTCGTCTCCTTTCCACCCAGCACCAAAATTTCTTCAAAAAAAGAATATCAAATCTTGCTTCCCTTATAATGCAATCTCGATTTTTAACTCCTTCACGGGAAACTCCATTAACATTAATCTAAAAACTAAAAGTATATCATTTTTGACTCCTCCTCCTCCTCCTCTCTCAGAAGAAGCTTTTGTTTACCCGAAAAATGGATAGAGTTAAATTTGTACGTTGTTCTAAAGATATGTGATATAGCTTAATACAAACCGTAAGGGTAAATAAAAATATCAAATATGCATTGCAAAGAGTACAAAGTAAGCACGGTTGTAAAGAAGATGATTTTTAGGACTGAACAGGTTGAACCAATTTATGAAGCTTAGAAGAAACAACTCTTCTCTATAGGAGAATATGGTGCTTGAATTACAATGTAAACAAAAACTTGCCCCTTACAGAATTAATAACCATTCCCTTTATAGTAGAGGGATCTTACTTTAGATATAATTAATAATACATAGTGGGAGACCCATGATAAATCAGTTTTTCCATAATTCCTGCCAAGATTCTCTCCTCTAGTGGGATTGCAACGGCTCTTGTCTATGAGCTCGATATTGAGTGGAGTTTTAGGTCTCGACTCGAGCTATCGATCTTGACTTGAGCTCGATTCTGACTCGGATCCTTGCATTAATTCGGGGTCAGTGTTGGTCGGTCTCTGAATCATAAGCTCGATAACTTTACTATGCATCATAGTTCGATTTGGATTCGAGCTTGATAATGATATCGAGCTCGACATTGATTGGTTCCTCGGGCTCAAAGGTTGTTTGTACCATCTTCGGAACCCATTTCGAAGTCTTACTCCGATCTATTATGTTTTGACCTCGATCGATCGTACGAAGGTCGAAATCTATTTCAACCGTATACAGATAGTCCCCTCGTTTCTCGGGAAGGATGTGGTGAGAAACGATATGATTTTTCAACGGCTCGATCGGATTATAAGCTGACGTTTACATTGGGCTCGACCATGACGCACATGATAGTTGTCCCGTCATTTTAGTCTTTCAAGGCATTTAATGCATGTCAGACGGTGGTCGGCCACCGCTGATACTGAACCGCCATTGCTTTAATCTATAAATAACCATTCCTTTTATCATTTACCACTTTTACATCTTCAATCTTCCAAATTTCCCAAGTTCTTTTTCGTTCTCTCTGAGTTTATCGCAAATCTGTGATTCTTCTTTGCAAGATTCTTCTTCTAAACCACCAAATCTTTGTTACTTTCTTTAAATCCAAAATGGTGAAGATATCAAAAATCGTTCCCCAAAAAGAAAAAGCTTCTTCTTCCCAATCCGCCGCCGACAAAACACCGATGGATCCACGGCCTGAAGAGTGCGTTCCGGCGGCGTGTGTTCTTACCTCCGATTTCAAACTCGATAAAGGTTCGCCGGTTCCTGGCCGATGTAAGCCCGTATCGAGATATAATTATTCGATAACCCGGGAGCATATCGAGCGGATAAAGAATGATTGTAACTGGGAGAACAAAGAAGTGGTAGTGTCGTCTCCCGAAAGACGATATTACTACTCATGTGAGAGGGTTTTTAAGCGTGTATACTTACCTTTTCACGTTAGGTCTCCTCGACCCCATTATCATAGATTTTTGTCATAAATACCTAATAACCCTAGGCCAGATACATCCTTCCTTTTGGCGGATCATTATTTTGATCCGATATTTTATGAGTAAAATCGAGGGGATGCCTTTCACCCTCGATCACCTTGTCCGATTATACCGTCCTCGCCTTTTTCGAGGAGGGTTAATAAAACTCCAACGCTGAGCTACCAAGGCTTTGTTCTCGAATATAGACGAGGATAAGGATCGAGGCTAGATGGGCAGATTCGTTCGAGTAAGGATTTCGGACCTGATTCTGATCGAAAAGATGCCTTTTCCCGAGGAGTGGAACATGAAGCGTAAGTGTAATTCTGCTGTTATATCCTACAATTTTATCCTTTCATTTCCTTCAGCAATATTCCCCTTTTGTGATGCAGCAGTTCCCTGAATGCCAGGCGCAGTGCCCGATCTCAAGAACTGGGTACGTGATCTGGTTTCGACCTCCTCCTACGCCGAGCGCTCATGGAGCGACTTGTCGAAGGGCCGATGGGAGGCCCAAAATCACAGTAAGCACCTTTATCGTATCTTTTGATAATTTGAATAAAGTTCTTTTCACACACTTTAATAAAAAATTTCTGTGTGTAGGTGTGGGCAAAGATGCAGTTTTGAGGCCCTCATCCGTCGAGGAAGAGGCTTAGGCCTTTGTCCCAAAGCCGGTGAAAGATAATAAGAGGAAAAGAGCCCCCGTCCTCGAAGATCAAAAACCAAAGTAAAGGACGGCTCGTAAGCCGAACAAGAATATCGTTCCTTTGACCGTAGAATCAGTTCTGCGTCTGAGGGATGAAGAAGAAGAAGAAGAAGAAGTAGAAGAGAACGATGGGTCTGCACTGGCGACCAGAACGAAGAAGACCACCGACGTTCCACAGGCAGCTGGATCGATGGTGGTTCATAAGGCTCCGCCACGAACTGAGGATATATCGGAGAAAGATTCGGGCAGAGTCCCCGAGTTGTTGGAGATCAAAGACGCTTCCCATCGAAGGCAACAGATGAGGGATATGTCTGAAGGGACTCTTCTCAAATCTTTTCAAACCGAAGAGAATGCCCCAGGTGATTCACTTGGGGTAGTAGCAACCGAAGACTCGCCCACCTTCCCTGCTTTTTCCACAGGGGCGATTCGGGAGGCCCAAGCTTTGGGGGCCCTCAAATTAGATAGGCCTCATGATGGAGACGATCCTTTTCGTGACTTGTTTATCGGTGTAGAGGACACCACCGATACGAGTTACACATCAGATCTTTTTCACGGAGTGCAGCAAGCTTTGAATCAGGTAAGCCTTAAATTATACGGCGTTACCTGTTTGCTTTTCTTTTCTAACTTCATTTCTTCTTTCTTTGCAAGCTGCGGCAGTTCATCGAGAATCATGTTTTCGGTCCCGAACCGAGTTGCGTCGATATGAGGCCGAGCTTCAACGGGTTACGGAGGAGAGGAAGTCCCTAAAACTCCTCTTAGGCCAAAGGGGGAAAGAAATAAAAGACCTCCAAGCTGAGTTGGCCAAGTCTCACCAAGATCAGATTGATCTGTCCGAGCAGGTAATAATACTTTTAAAAACATATGGGCTCAATACCGGAATGATGGCTAATTTTTCGATCTCACAACTGCAGCAGAAAATTGAGATAATTGGAAAACTCCGTGAAGAAGTTGATGTGATAAAAGCAGAGTCTTTGAAGTGGAAAGAAGGAATGGACCGCTTTGCTGCAGAGAAAGAAACTGCTCGAGCCCAATTGTCATCGGCCGAAAACCAAGTTCAAAAAATGAAGGAGAAAGGCTCGGTCCAAGTGAGAAGAATAGAGTAGCTCGAGGCTCGGTTGGCCTCTGAATTTGCAAAGACCGAATCCGACGCTGAAAAGGCAAAGGCCGATGCGGATGCACTCGTGGCCGTCTATCGGGCCGATGCTGGAGCTGCCCAGGTCCAAGCAAGAGAGGCATCCAAGACCACCGAAACTCGAGCACATTGGGTCACTGAACTTGCTAAGTGCCGATCTCAGAGGGAGACCCTCGAGGAGATCCATGCTTGAGGTTTCGACCTCGCTGAAGAAATTAAAAGGGCCAAAGAACTCAAAGCTGATGCTGAAGCCTTGGTTTTCGGTGACGATGATGATGATGATGATGATGATGATGATGATGATGATGATGATGATGATGATGATGATGATGATGATGATGGGAGTAAGAGCGGGTCCGAGAACGGGGGGAGCCCGATAGAGAAGAGACCGCTCCTGGGGATAACCAAGAAGCTTAGTCCTCAATTTTTATGTTGTAATCAATTATGTAAATAATCTTGTATATAAAAATATCCCTTTTTGCCGACTTGCTTCTGTTCTGTTTCCTGTCTTGTGAATATTTTATTCACGCCTTATGAATATTTTCACAAGGATTTAGGAAACTTGATCAAATTTGGACTTCGTAGCCTTTATAACCGAGTGAGCGCTTACTCAAACTTGAAGTGGTGTAGCCCTTAGGCTTAGTAGTCGAGTGAATAATTCGAACTCGAAGTAATGTTGCCCGTAGGCATAATGATCGAGTGAGTGCTTGCTTGAACTCAAAATAAAAATAGCCCATAGGCTTAGTAGTCGAGTGAATGATTTGAACTCGAAGTAATGCAGCCCGTAGGCGTAATGATCGAGTGAGTGCTTGCTCGAACTCGAAATAAAAGTAGTCCGTAGGCGTAATGGTCGAGTGAATGATTCGAACTCGAAATAAAAGTAGCCCGTAGGCGTAATGGTCGAATGAATAATTCGAACTCGAAGTAATGTAGCTCGTAGGCGTAATGGTCGAGTGAGTGCTTGCTCGAATTAATGTAGACCGTAGGCGTAATGGTCGAGTGAGTGCTTGATCGAACTCAAAATAAAAGTAGCCCGTAGGCGTAATGGTCGAGTGAATGATTCGAACTCAAAGTAATGCAGCCCGTAGGCATAATGGTCGAGTGAATGATTCAAACCCAAAGTAATGTAGCCCGTAGGCTTAGTAATGGTCGAGTGAGTGCTTGCTCGAAGTAATGTAGCCTGTAGGCATAATGGTCGAGTGAGTGCTTTCTCGAACTCGAAATAAAAGTAGCCCGTAGGCGTAATGGTTGAGTGAATGATTCAAACTCGAAGTAAAGTAGCCCGTAGGCATAATGGTCGAGTAAGTGCTTGCTCGAACTCGAAATAAAAGTAGCATGTAGGCTTAGTAGTCGAGTGAATGATTCGAACTCGAAGTAATATTGCCCGTAGGCGTAATGGTCGAGTGAGTGCTTGCTCGAACTCGAAATAAAAGTAGCCTGTAGGCTTAAAGTCGAGTGAATGATTCGAACTCGATCCTGTTTGCATAATAAATCTCGAAATAGAGGAGTTTTTCTTGGATATAAGATATCGGTATATAAGAGAACTTTTCTTTGCAAGTCATTATACATGTGTTCATGTTTTGCGTCAGGGCTCGGGCCAACTACATGAGCATGGTTCGTTTTGACCATTTGGCTCTTATAACTTTTCCTATTGGAACCCTGTTGTTACGAAATATCGATGAGCATGGTTCGTTTTGACTATTTGGCTCTTATAACTTTTCCTATTGGAACTCTGTTGTTACGAAATATATTTCTTGCATCAAAACTTGATATATTTGAGGGCTAATGCCCCCCAGTATTCGAGGTTGATTATGAAGAAGACTCGAATACTGTTGAATTTCCCTCAGGTAGTACATGGTTGTTGCCTCATTAAAAACCTCGCCAGGAAAACCCATTTGGGATAAAAGCCGATCTAAGGGGAAAAAGAGTACAACACGTACTTTAAAACCTGAGGTCTCGATGTCTTTGATCGAACTCCTGTGATGGGTTAGCTTCGAATATGTATATATGGGCGAAAGCAAAGAGATAATCATACCTTAACAATAATATCGTTTGAGGAATGATATGTTCCAGTTGTTCGATAATGGTTTGCCATCCATCGTTTCGAGTTTATAAGATCCCTTTCCGACTATATCGAGGACTTGATAGGGTCCTTCCCAATTTGGGTCGAGCTTCCCTTCATAAGGATCTCGAGCATTGATGGTGACCTTCCTTAGGACTAAGTTTCCGATCCTGAAGTGGCGGAGGTTGGTTCTTCTATTGTAGTACCTTTCGATTCGTTGTTTTTGTGCAGCCATTTGAACAAATGTCGCTTCTCATTTTTCATCTAATAATTTGAGGCTAGTGTTCATTGCCTCATGGTTTGATTCTACCGATGCATGTCAAAACCTTGCACTGGGTTCTCCGACTTTGACTGGAATTAAGGTTTCAGAATCATATACTAAGGAAAACGGAGTTGCTCCTGTACTGGACTTTGATGTTGTTTGATATGACCATACGACTTCGGGCAGAATTTCTCTCCATTTCCTTTTGGCTTCGTTCAACCTTTTCTTCAAGTTTTGGATGATAGTCTTGTTTGTTGATTCGGCTTGTCCGTTCCTACTGGGGTGATACGGTGTCGATAATATCCTTTTTATTTTATGATCTTCGAGAAATTTTGTTACTTTACTCCCGATAAATTTCTTACCATTATCGCATGTTATTTCTGCGGGTATCCCGAATCGACACATGATGTGATCCCAGATGAAATCTATAACCTCTTTTTCTCTTACTTTCTCGAACGCCTGTGCTTCAACCCATTTAGAGAAATAGTCAGTCATAAATAAAATGATGTTAGCTTTACCTGGGGCCGATGGTAGGGGGCCGACGATATCCATCCCCCATTTCATGAATGGCCATGGGGATAGGACTGAATGAAGTTGATCCCCGGGTAGATGGATCATCAATGCAAACCTTTGACATTTATCACTTCTTCAAACAAACTCCTTAGTGTCCCTTTCCATGCTATCCCAGTAATATCCTACTCTGATGATTTTATGAGTCAGTGATTCGGCGCCGGAGTGGTTCCCACAAGTGCCTTTATGGACCTCTCGTAAAACATAATCGGTGTCTCCTGGTCCCAAGCATACTGCCAATAGTTCATCGAACGTCCTTCTGTACAATGTTCCATCTTCAGCCAACGTGAATCGAGCAGCTTTGGTTCGTAGAGCCCTTGACTCTTTAGGGTTCGATGAGAGTTTTTCATTTCCCAAATATTCAATATACTTATTTCTCCAATACCAGGTTAAGCTTGTGGAGTTTATCTCAGCGTGCCCCTCCTCGATTACGGACCTCGAGAGTTGAACGACAGTCCCCAGAATCGATCTCATCTTCCTCGACCGATGACCCCAAATTTGCGAGTGCACCAGCCTTACCGTTTTGTTCTCGAGGCACATGTTGCAAAGTCCATTCCTTAAAACGGTGCAAAGTTACCTATAACTTGTCCAAATACCTCTGCATTCTGCCTTCTCGAACCTCGAAGGTTTTGCTTACTTGGTTTACTACCAGTAAAGAGTCACATTTAGCTTCAATCATTTCTGCTCCCAAGCTTTTTGCCAGCTCGAGACCTGCAATCATGGCCTCGTACTCGGCCTCATTGTTAGTTAACCTAGAAGTTTTGATAGACTGCCTAATGATGCCACCCGTGGGGGGTTTCAACACAATGCAAAAGCTCGGACCCCTTCATATTCAAAGCACCATCTGTAAAGAAGGTCCAAACCCCCAATGATGTACCCGATTTTAACAAGAGTTCTTTTTCAACTTCGGGTACGAGGGCTGGCGTGCAATCGGCCATGAAGTCTGCTAGAATTTGAGACTTGATAGACGTACGGGGTTGATATTTGATATCGTACCCGCTGAGCTCGACAGCCCATTTAGCCAATCGTCCCGATAGTTCGGGCTTGTGTAAAATATTACGAAGTGGGTAAGTTGTCAACATGCATATGGGGTGACATTGAAAGTATGGTCTTAATTTCCTAGAAGCACTTATCAGTGCGAGTGCTAATTTCTCTAAGTGTGGATATCTAGTCTTTGCTTCTCCTAAGGTCCGACTTACGTAATAAACAAAAAATTGTGTACCTTGCTCTTCTCGAACTAGGACGCCACTTACCGTGATTTCCAATACAGCCAAGAATAAGTAAAGTCTTTCATCTGTCTTCGGAGTGTGAAACAGTGGCGGGCTCGACATGTATTGCTTCAATTGTTCTAAAACTTGCTGGCATTTTGGGGTCCAAGCGAAGTCGTTCTTCTTTTTGAGTAGAGAGAAGAATTTCTGGCTTCGATCCGATGGCCTCGAAATGAATCGGCCTAGGGCAGCTATCCGTCTGGTTAGCTTTTGCACCGCTTTCACACTATCCACGATGGTGATGTCTTCGATGGCCTTGATTTTATCGGGGTTGATCTCAATTCTCCGATTTGATACCATGAAGCCAAGAAATTTTCCCGAGCCAACCCCAAAAGCACATTTCTCGGGGTTGAGCTTCATGTTGTATTTCCTTAAAATCTTGAACGTCTCCTGCAAATGAGTTAAATGGTCCTCTGCGCGTAGGGACTTGACTAAGCATGTCATCAATATAAACTTCCATCGACTCACCTATTTGTTTTTCGAACATTTTATTCACTAGGCATTGATAAGTAGCTCCTGCATTTTTTAGCCCGAAGGGCATTACATTATAACAATATGTTTCATACTTGGTGATAAACGAAGTTTTTTCTTGGTCCTCCAAGTTCATTTGAATTTTATTGTACCCGGAATAGGCATCGAGAAAAGTAAGGATCTTGTGGCCGGCTGTGGCATCGATCATCCAATCGATGTTAGGCAGTGGAAAAGAATCTTTGGGGCATGCTTTATTTAGATCTTTATAATCTACACACATTCTGAGTTTGTTTCCTTTTTAGGGACTACAACTATATTAGCTAACCATTCGGGATATTTTACTTCCCGAATCAACCATATTTTGAGAAGTTTACTTACCTCGTCCTTCACGAACGCGTGCTTTAACTCGGACTGAGGCCTTCTTTTTTGCTTCACCGGTCCGAACCTAGGGTCCAAGCTCAGCCGGTGTGTTGTTATCGATGGTGGGATTCCTGTCATGTCTACATGGGACCAAGCAAAGCAATTTATGTTATCAATAAGAAATTGAATAAGTTATTTCCTAAGTTCGGAGGTCAATCCCGTTCCCAGGTATACCTTTCTTTCTGGCAGATGTTCGATCAATATAACATATTCCAGCTCTTCCACCGTTTGGTGGCGTCAGAATTCTCGGGGATGATAAAAGTTCGGGGGGTCAGGAAATCTTCCTCGTCATCTTCCATTTCCTGCTTCACCAATTTGGTCGAGACTGGCGGCTGTGATTGCTATTTGTCCTCTCGTACATTTTTAATGCTCGATCTTTCTGAGGCTGATAATGTTGATATCGATATTACCTTATCGATTGCAAATATTTCCTTCATCGCATGCTTCTCCCCGTACACTGTTTTCATGCCTTCCGACGTTGGGAATTTCATTACTTGGTGGAGAGTCGAAGGTACTGCCCGCATGTTGTGGATCCAAGGCCTTCCGAGTAGGGCATTATATCTCATGTCGCCTTCTATTATATGGAACTTTGTGTTTTGGATGGTTCCATCCACGTTCACTGATAGAATAATTTCCCTTTAAGTCATTTCGCTGGCCATATTGAAGCCGTTTAAGACCCGAGTTGCGGGCACGACTTGATTCTGCAGACCGAGCTGCTCCACGACTCTTGATCGGATGATATTTGCAGAGCTACCTGGATCCACTAAAACACGCTTAACCTGAACTTTATTTAATAGGATAGCAATTACCAGAGCGTCGTTGTGGGGCTGAGAGATGCCTTCTGCTTCTTCATTTTCGAACAATAAAGTGCCTTCGGACACATACTCTCGGGTTCGTTTTTCCCCTGTGGCCAATACCTTAATGCGTTTGAGTGCGGGTCTCTGTGGAGTGTCTACCCCTCTGATGATCATGTGAATGATATGTTGAGGTTCCTCTTGTTTGTCTTTTCTATTGGAGTTCCTTTATCTAAAGTGATTCTTGGCTCGATCACTGAGGAATTCTCGAAGGTGACCTTTATTGAATAGACGGCCTACCTCCTCCCTTAACTGTCTGCAGTCCTCAGTCTTGTAACCATGCGTACCATGATATTTGCACATAGAATTTGTGTTTCTTTGGGAAGGATCAGTTTGCATGGGTCTGGGCCACCTAGTATCTTTGATTCTTCCGATTGCCGATACAATACTCGATGCGTCGATGCTGAAGTTATACTCCGATAACCGAGGTGCCTCTCTAGGATCGACATGTTTGTCAAAGCCATCCTTGCTCATCAATCCCCGAGAATTCTGTCTTCGATCACTCATTTGACTGTTACGGGCGACATTGTGTGTCGAGCCAGTATTCATTCGATCTGTGACGTATGGTTGATATCGGTCTCTGTTCGACCTCAGTTCTCTATAGATGTCCCTATGGTTTCTAATAGCCGACATATTTGGATGTGCGGATGCAGAAGGAGTTCCTAATTGGTCGTCTTCGACCCTGATCTTTGATTGATATCGATTGTGCACATCTGCCCAAGTTATTGCCGGGTACTCGATCAAATTTTGTTTCAGCCGACATGATGCCATCGGACTTCGCTCGTTCAACTCTTGAGTAAAAGCTTGGACGGCCCAATCGTCTATGACCGGTGGCAATTCCATGTCTTCCATTTTAAATCGGGACACGAACTCCCTCAGCATTTCATTATCCCTTTGTTTCACTATGAAAAGGTCCGATTTTCTCGTTGCAACCTTTATGGCACCGGCGTGTGTCTTTACAAATGAATCCGCTAACATGGAAATTGAATCTATGGAATTTGGTGGCAGGTTATGATACCAAATCATTGCCCCCTGGTCTCTCCGAATTTTTTCAACAAAACGGATTCGTTTTCATCGTCTTCCAAATCGTTACCCTTGATGGCACACGTGTAAGAGGTGACGTGTTCGTTGGGATCGGTCGTACTGTTATATTTGGGTATTGCGGGCATACGAAATATTTTGGGGATTGGTTTTGGGGATGCACTCGAGGGAAAAGGCTTTTGTACGAATTTCTTGGAATCCAACCCTTTTATCATAGGCGGAGCCCCTGGGATTTGATCGACCCTGAAATTATATGTTTCTACTTTCTTATCGTTGGCTTCGATTTGCTTTGTGAGCTCCTCAAGTATTTTAGCAATTTCGGGAGTAGTCCCCGATTCTTGCTCGTTCGACCTTTCTATGGCTGGCTCCGTTCGGTGGGTAATTTCTCGAGGTGGACTGCGTTCCGGTCTGCTTAGTAGTTGGGTTTGGCTCTACAACTGAGCTATCGCTATCTGCTGGGCTTGCAATATTTCAAAGATCATACACAAGCTGACTTCGTTCTCCTCCACATTATAGGACTCTCGAGCTGCAGATCGAGTACCGCTATGAATACTATTTTCAGGCTCGGAACGTTGGTTTTCCTCCAAGGCCATATGCGAGTTGACATCTAGCGAGTTGACATCGAGCTTCAGGTACTTCGACTCGAGCTTCAATTACATCGATAAGCGGCCTTCCGGCCCTGGGCATCAAGTTATTGGTTTCGTCTTGAAGGACGGCTTCGTTGTCGGTAGATAAACTCATTAATCGAGGGTTTTCCATTGCTAGTTTGAAGTCAGAGACACCCTTAAAAGACGAGCGTAAACTGGTGTGTATTGCAGATTTGTATCAAACAAACACCGTTATCCTTAGCCCTATAGTGGGGGCCAAACTGTTTACCCGAAAAACGGATAGAGTTAAATTTGTACGTAGTTCTAAGGATATGTGATATAGCTTAATACAAACCGTAAGGGTAAATAAAAACATCAAATATGCATTGCAAATAGTACAAAGTAAGCACGGTTGTAAAGAAGATGATTTTTAGGACTGAACAGGTTGAACCAATTTATGAAGCTTAGAAGAAACAACTCTTCTCTATAGGAGAATATGGTGCTTGAATTACAATGTAAACAAAAACTTGCCCCTTACAAAATTAATAACCATTCTCTTTATAGTAGAGGGATCTTACTTTAGATATAATTAAAAATACATAGTGGGAGACCCATGATAAATCAGTTTTTCCATAATTCCTGTTAGGATTCTCTTCTCTAATGGGATTGCAACGGCTCTTGTCTATGAGCTCGATATTGACTCGAGTTTTCGATCTCGACTCGAGCTCTCGATCTTGACCTGAGCTCGATTCTGACTCGGATCCTTGTATTGATTGGGGGTTAGTGTTGGTCGGTATCTGAATCATAAGCTCGATAACTTTACTATGTATCATAGTTCGATTTGGATTCGAGCTTGATAATGATACCGAGCTCGACATTGATCGGCCCCCTGGGCTCGAAGGTTGTTTGTACCATTTTCGAAACCCATTTCGAAGTCTTACTCCGATCTGTTACGTTTTGACCTTGATCGATCGTACGAATGCCGAAATCTATTTCGACAGTATACAGCTCCAAACATTAAACTCAAACAACACCCTCTCTTAAGTCTGTAAACCCAGCAATCAAAAGCTTAACCTAATCTAACCAATTTTATTAGTATGATCGGAAATATAAACCCAGCAATCAAAGATTAAACTAAATCTAACCATTTTTCTTTTTTAACATACTGAAAAGTCCATTTCCAAATGAAAGATTGAGTAAAAGGAATTTCCAAAAGAAAGGTAGGTGCAAATTTTACACCCACGAAATCCCACGGCCAAATTGTTTTGCAGAATGTTTACTAGAACTATTATTCAGTTCGACATTTGATTTGATATTGCTCTATCCTTGCTAACTTTTTTGATTTGGTTTAAGCATAGTCGATGGAAAGGAGGAGGAAAACAGAGGGGGAGGAGTTTTTATTTTTTGGAGAAAAGACAACATAGTCCCTGTAAATGTTCTTATTTAAAGTGTTGTTATGGGTAATTATGAGAAAGCAAATATATATACAATGCTAACCTACTACAACCATGTAGTAGGTTAGCAAAACCCATATATATATATATATATATATATATATATATATATATATATATATATATATATATATATATATATATATATTAACCATTTGTGACAATTCTGCTTACCAAGCAATATCAACACCCGGTTCACCTTACATAATTTTATAAATTTCTTCCTTATTAAATTCCTTTGGAATAAATATTATTCCATTAAAATTTATGAATTCGTTGCTTGGGGTCTCTCTTAATTGAGTTAATAGTTATTAGATTGAAAATAAAAAATAAAAAATATAGAGTACAAAAATATTGCGTTGGAAAGCTAGATATTTTTGGCAATTATAATTTATGTGTGAGTATGTGAAAGTATTGTGCTTTTTGTGTTAGAAGACTTAGTTATATGATTATAATTATATGGTCATTTGGAAAGAAAAAGGCATACTTGTATGACTTTGAAAAAAAAGAGTCATAATAATATGACTAAGGGAGCTTGGCATATAAGGTAGACCTTGTATATTAAGATTAAAAATAGATATATAAAGAAGGGGACACAAAATCAAATCATTTCGGCAACTATATGTGAGTTGGATATGCCCAACTTAATATAATTTTGATGTAGATGCATGTGGTTCTAGTGTGTGTCGGGCCAATTGTTTATTTGTCTCTTTACAAATTTATTTTTAGTTTATGACCCTACCTTTTTTTTTACACATCAGAGATTTACTTTTTCACATAAGAGATCTGTCTTTTACACATAAGAGATCTGAAAAAGATATTTTCTTAAATTTAAAATTGTAAAGGGGCATGATGTACAAATAACACGTGTATCGTATAGTAAAAAATTTATAATAGGATAGAGATGACTCCTCTCTTTAATATTTGACATGCACATTAGTAGGTTAACAAAAAATATCTTTATTGACCTATAGAATGTTTCATATACCATAAGTCTATTTGTTCGTAGATGAGCCCATTAGTTAATTTGATTGTGAAAGATGCCAATTATATTTGAATTATTACAGCATGAAAGGAAGAACAATTAAGAAGCTTCTTGGTTTCACTATGGGTATATATATATATTTGATCCTGTTAAAATTGTATCAGAGCCTAGGTACTTTTATGGTATATATAAGATAGATATGAAATATTCGACATAGATATGTTTCTGAAATATGGATTTAGGAGAAACTAATATGAAAAATACTAGATTGGAAGAGGTAGATATACCTCAAAACCTTGATTTGTTAAACAAGTGGACAATTCCTAAAGTCCCTATTAGAACAATCTATGATTATGGATGGTTTGATAAACTCTCTTCTAAACAACTTGTTAAAACAATTGAGCAATCTTTAGCTTTAAATTCGTCTGAACAGACTATTCATTTGTTAAACAAACATGATGTAGATATTTATAAACACTAGTATAATTATTTGCATATTGGTATGGTGCAAATTGCTTTTAAGCCATTAACCCTTAAAGGGTTACCAGAGACGATTTTAGCCGCTCTTAGAGATGCTAGAAATCTGAACTTCAAACAGTCTCTAATGGGTTCTATTGAATCTACTGTTGCCTACGGCCCAAGATATTTTAATACTCAACCCAATCTGCAATTATCTTTATCTGATGTTAATATACTTGATGCATTAACATTAAATGTGAAAATGCATGGTTATAATTATGCGCCTGGTTCTGAACTTATATGTTTATCGTATAGGATTTATTTCAAATTGCTATCTACGTTAAACCCCAGATGTAAATTATATGATACATCTGATCAAACTATTCTAGTGGAAACGAATTTTGCAAAGTCTAAGGTCACCACAAGGAGACCTATTAAGTGGGAGGAAATCAATTTTCCAACCACATGGACTTTGAATTCGGTCATATCCCCTAGTCAAATAACTGATGTTGTTAGTAATACTGAGTATTCTCATATTACTCAAAATCCGGATGGTAGGATTTGCATTCAGTTTAACGATAATAGTTCCACTATAGTAGACAGTCATTTTCTAATAATAGACGGTTACCTACTATTAGCTCTAATTATAATAGACATTCTTTTACTAATCATAGACTGTTGCCTGATATTCAACACATTTCTCCTGTTGAACCGGTCTATGGACCAGCTAGAAATCGTGCTGCATCTCTACATATAATTTCTACTAAAATAGGTGATAAACCTGTTGAAAGAGTTAAGGTTAACCCCAAGATAAATATTGTTCAGGATAATGATAATATTTCTGATAAGGATATTCCTTCTGTGTCCGAGATGGATTTTGACTTAAATGGTGTTTAAATGATTCCACACCAAATTGATTTTAGTCCAGGGTCACAAGCTAGAGGTTATATCCAAAAATAAATTTTCAGTGATAAATGGAACCAGTTTAAAACTTGGTTTTTTGATACTTATAGTAAAGAGGATTTAAATAATATTTCCCAAGAGTTTTATGAAACTTGTGCTTTACATAATCAAATTATGTATTTTGTTCCTTGGGTTATAACCGCATATTTACCACTTTTTATAAAAGTTTTAGAAAGATCTTATAAAGACGGGAGTGGCAATATTACTAAAGTCATTTACCCTCCTCAAGCACCTTTTGTTTTACCTAATAATACAGGTATTACTTTTACTGCATTTCAAAAATTTATTGATGAAGATGTTGCTGCAGTCAGCATCGCAGAAATTAATAAATTAATTTCTCAAAATAATTATTTGAGTTTATATGTTAAAGTTTTCGGTGAAAACATTAGTTTTCTTAATAAAAAACTTGATGATTTAACAGTTTTGATAAAAGAAATGAGTACTATCAAGAGAAGAACTGATATTGCCTCTACTTCAGGAAGCAAATCAGAATCTCAAATTGTTGTTACTCATATTCAAAGACCCTCTGATATTCAGGATTTTAAATTTAAATCTTTTGGTGACTTAGAAGAACTTCTTGATAAAAAGTTATCCGGTTTGAATATCAAACCCATTGATTTATCAAATAATTTTGCTGATAAATTAGATGCTACTTTTGACTATAAAAAGGATGTTTTGTCAGAGTTTAATAAACTCAGAAGTTACCTCAAAAAGAATAGTAAGTTTGCGAATAGCAGATATGCTGATAAACCCAGAATGCAAACTTATTATTACAATCGTCCAACTCCTCAAGATGTTTTAATAGAGGAACGTGATTGGAATCAGACTAATACGTCTTACTGTGGTTTCGAAATCTACGAATGGAATCTTGATAGTTTGACTGATAGGCAGTTAACTATTCTTGTACATAGAATGTTTATGTACGCAACTATCTGTAAAAGTGTAAAAAAATACATATAGAAATATTTGCAGAATGATTGTTGCAGGTTTTACTGGCCAACTTCGTGGCTGGTGGGATAATTATCTGACTATCGAAGATAGAGCAATGATTATTAATGCTCAAGCCACTGATGAAGGAGTTGATAACTTAGGAATGACCTTAGTGGCAAATAGAGAAGATGCTGTTTATACCCTTATTCTTACTATTTTAGAACACTTTAATGGTAGATTTACCAATCAGAATGAGACTGTTCGTACTCTCCTTAATGGCCTTAGATGTAAGACCTTAAGTGAATTTAGATGGTATAAACACACTTTTATGAGTAGAGTGATGGAACTACCTGAAAATAAGTTTGATCATTGGAAAGCCAAGTTCATAGATGGCCTTCCCTCTTTATTTGCTGAAAGAGTTAGAAAGATTCTAAGAGGTAGTTATGGTGAAATTCCATACAGAGACTATACCTACGGTAAGTTAATAGGAATCTGCACACAAGAAGGACTAAACTTGTGCAATGAATTAAGATTGTCCAGACAGCTTAAAATGGATAGGCTTAAGGAAAAATCCCAGTTAGAAGATTTTTGTACTCAGTTCGGTATACCCGAGACTTCTACTCATAAGAAGAAGAAACATAAGTATCATAGATACCCCAACCAAGACAGTCCTTATAGGAGAAAGAGATCTAGATATAGATCCAAAGAAGAACGAGAAGCTAAGAAAGCCCATCGTAAGGCTACTAGATTTACCAAAAATAGGTCTAAGAGAGATCTAGCTGACATTAAGTGTTATAAGCGTGATAAATTTGGCCATATAGCTCCGAATTGTAAGCTTCAAAAGCTGAAAACCTTAGGACTAGACGATGAGATACGTGATAAGGTTTATAGTTTGTTATACACTTCTGGATCAGAATCTGATTATTATTCTGAATCAGAATCCGAAGCTGAAATTGATTTACTTGATTTATCTGATAGTGATAAAAATATTGATAATACTTGTATAACTTGCAAAGGTGATACATGTACTTGTGATGATGAATTTTATAAATTACAATCACAATTTAAAAATTTAAACATGAAAATGATTACATCTGATAATATAATAGAACTTTTAAAAGAAGTTACTGATGAAAAACTTCGTGAAAAAATTATTAATTTGGCTGCTAGTTCAAGTTCTAATTCAAGTTCTAGTTTTGCAAAACCTTTTGAAAAGGAATTTGAATATTCACCGCCTTATTCTTTACTAGAGGTTAATAACCGTCTTTTGAACAAAAATGCAACTCCAGCAAAAGATTCTTCTTTCGAGTTGAAAACTTGAAGCGAGAGATTAAATCTCTTAAATAGAATCAGATGATTTGTGATCATAGGATTACTCAGATTGAGAAAATCAATTCTCCAGCTGAGAAATCTAATGATAAAAATAAAGGTATTTTTGAAAATGATATTGAAGAAAAACCTATTAGTTTTAATCCTAAACATGATATGTTTTTAGGAATGATGCAAATTATTACTGCTCACAAATGGTATATTAAATGTACTATTCTCATTGATAATAGTTTTTCTATTACAAACATTGCCATGATTGATAGTGGATCAGATGTTAGCTGCATTCAAGAAGGTTTAATACCTACGAAATATTTTCAAAAAATTACTCATATGGTTAGATCTGCATCCAGACATGCTTTAGATATAAAGTATAAATTACCTAATACGGGTATCTGTCAGAATAAAGTCTGTATTCCCCTTTTTTTTTTCTTGGTTAAAAACCAGTTATACCCTCCAATTATACTTGGAACACCGTTTATTAACGCAATTTATCCTTTTACTGACATTGACTCGAAATGTTTTACTGCTACTTATAAGGATAAAGAAATTAGTTATACTTTTATTACGGATCCAGTAACTAGAGATATTAATGCTTTAATTGATATTAAGCAAAAATATGTTGATTCTTTACAAATAGAATTGTTTAGTATGAATATATTTGATACTTTGAATTCTACTAAAGTACAGGAAAAAATCAAATTGATTTCCGAGCAAATTGCTATTGATATTTGTGCTGAGCATCCAAGTGCTTTTTGGAATCGAAAAAAGCATATTGTCACTCTTCCATATGAAGACAATTTCTGTGAGGATGATATTCCTACTAAATCTCGACCTTGTCAGATGAATGCAGAATTGGTAGAATTTTGCAAAAAAGAGATTGATAGTTTGCTATCAAAGGGTTTGATAAAATCCTCAAAATTCCCTTGGTCTTGTACAGCTTTTTATGTTAATAACGCAGCTGAAAAGGACCGTGGAGTTCCTAGATTAGTCATTAATTATAAACCCTTGAATAAATATTTGAAGTGGGTTAGGTATCCTATTCCTAATAAAAGAGATTTATTGTCTAGATTATATGATGCCAATATATTTTTAAAATTCGATTTAAAATCTGGATATTGATAAATTCAAATATTTAAAGAGCATACTTATAGAACTGCTTTTAATGTTCCATTTGGGCAATATGAATGGAATGTTATGCCTTTTGGTTTGAAAAATGCCCCTTCAGAATTCAAAAAAATTATGAATGATATTTTCAACCCCTATCTAGACTTTATCATTGTTTATATCGATGACATTTTGGTATTTTCCAAAACACTTGAAATGCATATTAAGCATTTAGATATTTTCAAAAGAATTGTTATACAAAATGGTTTGGTCATCTCAAAACAAAAAATGAGTTTATTCCAAACTAACATTCGATTCTTAGGACATTATATTTGTCAGGGAAAAATTACTCCTATTCAAAGATCGATAGATTTTGCTTCAAAATTTCCCGATGTTATTACTGATAGAACTCAGTTACAAAGATTTTTGGGAAGTTTAAATTATATTTCGCCTTTTTATAAAGATTTGTCGCGTGATTTAGCTCCTTTATATGACAGGCTAAAAAAGAATTATAAAAATCCTTGGACTGATAATCATACTACTTTGGTTAAAAATATTAAGCAGCGTGTTAAATCTTTACCTTGCTTAAACCTTGCTAATCCTGCATGGCAAAAGATTATAGAGACTGATGCGTCTAATATTAATTACGGAGGGATTTTGAAACAGGTAAATCCCAATGATAAACATGAATATCTGATTAGATTTTACTCTGGTAAATGGTCTGAAGCCCAGAGAAAATACGCTACTGTGGCACATGAAATGTTAACCATAGTAAAATGTGTTTTAAAATTTCAGGACGACTTATACAATCAAAATTTTTTGATAAAAACTGATGCACAGTCTGTTAGATATATGTTTAACAAAGGCTTTAAACATGACGCCTCGAAAATGATATTTGCAAGATGGCAGGCACAATTAGCCCCTTTTGATTTTGAGATACAATATAAAAAGGGAATTGATAATTCTCTGCCTGACTTTTTATCTCGTGAATATCTACAGGATGGAACCCCCCTGGGGTAGGGGAAGAGGTAGAGGTTGGGGAAGATCATCCCCACACTCTAAAGGAAGATCATCATCTTCAGGATCGTCATACGGATCCTTATCAAACTTTTCAGTTATACAAATGGGAAGAAAGAGTTTGGTTAATGAGAGGATATCTCTCAGAGAAGAATCATCAATTGGACCATCCGTCCATCTGGAAGATATTCCAAAAGATAGCCCGTTATATACACATTTGCAGGCATATTTGACTGCTCAAAAACAGAAAGATACTTCTGTTAAGCAAAGTGATACTTTTGCTTCAATTTCTAAAGATGACAATGATGATATCAAGTCATACGAGAAAGTGTCAAAAAGAGAAATAATATTTCTCTTGGAAAACTCTAACATTCAGAGAAAAGAAGAACCTTGGAAGATATTCCAAAGGTATTTAATAAATGGGTTATATTATCCGGGTGAGTCATACAAAATCCGTTCCTACTATGAAATAATACTAACCAGTACTGGCAGTGCAGATTTTCAGCACTTTTCTGGGTATAGCACAGACGAGAACGTTTATAACTTCTCGAAGATTATAATTAAACAGATTATATCTGTTGAAGATTGGGGTATATCCACAATGAAAGAAAGGCAGATAAGCCTTAACAAAAGTAAAATGAATTTTACCTATTGGGATTATATCCAAACCTTTGATAAAGTACTTTACTACAATAATGATAGACACAAACATACTTGGTTTATAAAGGTATATGCAAAGATATTTGCAGCAACTGTTCCTAATTGGTTTCTGAACTGGTGGTCATACCACGGTCCAACAATAAAAATTTTACCAAATCCATTTCTCAGGTTATAAAAAGAATGGATTAAAACTTTCCCATTTATAAACAACTTATATCACTCAGATCATATATGTTACCCTGATAGAATCAACTAGATTTATTTCTTTCTGGAATTCTCTATTCCATGGATACACAATTGGAATCCAGAAGTCGGATTCACAGAAGAACAAGTCCCATGCTTATACAGGACTTTCTACAACAACTTTTGGGATAAGTTAATGAAGAAGGATCCCAAAACAAAGACATTATATGGTCAAGAATTCTTGGATTCAATAGAAATAAAAATTCAGGAATATTCCGGCAAACCTCAAAAAGAGGTAATTGATGACAGTTCAGTTAGGCATATTGCCAGAAGAATCTCCTTTCAAGAAGGAGATAAAGCAGAAATGATTAACGCTTACTTGGAAGAAGTCAAAAGAAATTTACTTTATTCCATTAATCAATACGAGAAATCAGATACGTCAATGCAAAGTGAAACAAGCAACGATGATATCGTTGAAGATTCTCAGCCCATTGAAACAGAGAAAATATTATCTGAGGAAGACTTAAATGATGCAGAAGAATTCATCCACAAAATGAAAGAAGCGGAGAAGAGACCAGCACAGTGAAACAGCTGGACCCCACAAAAACAGTGAAGCTGCCGGACCCCACAAAAATAGTGAAGCCGCCGGACCCCACTCAAACAGTAGATACACTGTTCATCAACAGTAGATACACTGTTCATCAACAGTAGATACACTGTTTCAACAGTGGAAACACTGTAACAGGGACCCACGGGACCCACTTTTTACTGTTCATAGATTCCTTTCCTTTTTCTATTTATAGAATTCATTCGTTCATTTTTAGGAGGCAGAAGTCGAGATCCTCTCTCTCTAAAACCCTCTCTCTCTCTAAGTTTGTAAGTAAGGAGTTTTTAGCTAGTAGCTTGTAATAGAAGAACACAAGTAAATAAAGTTTTCAGTTCTTCATCTTCAGGGCCTTGAATCTTGGCCACAAGGTAAATATTTCCTTCCTAATTAGTTTTTCTTTTTCTTCTAGTCTCTCCTCTCTGGCCGTGACGATGTCCGGCTAAGAGACATCATATCTATGTTGAGTATCTAACTTCTCTCTTATATACACCATGAAAGCGACGGCATCTATTAAAATATAAATGAGTTTTATATATAGGGTTTTGACTTGGTGTCAAGATGGTTGGTACAGTCTAATATAACACTGCTCTTATTGGCTTTGCCTTAGTGGCTTCGTCTAGCCAGCCGTGAACCTCAGCCCGATAAAGGAGTTAAAAGGGCATCTTCTTTCACGGTTAGAACTGCTAGACACATGGGCTCAATAAAAGTATGTATTATATTATGACAAACCCCTTTCTTGAGTAAAGGTTTTTAACCTTCCATACAGTCATTAAACTATATATAAAATTCAAGTATATTTCAATTCTTATATCCTTATTGATTGTGCGGATTACCGCCAGTCTTTAAATATAAGGGTACTGAATTAGCTAGATTAAGAATTCTCAAGTATGTTAAAATAGAAATCTTTAACTGGTGAAAACCTTCCAGGCATATAAAAGCCAGATGTGAGGTGTGAAACAAGTCCAGTTCCCGGTCAAACAGGTGATTTCTGTTTTAATTTAATTGAGAAGGCATGGCGGATTACCGCCCGCCACTTGATATATATATAAAATCTGAAATTAACAAGAAAAATAGCATAGAAGATCCGGGTCAATCTCTCTACTTTGAATTCAAACTTCTTTCCTTTCATTTTATCCTTAATTATCTTTATGTCACGATCCCAATCTCTTACCTTAGAATATTGTGATGACACCTAGTCTCTAAGACTAGGTAAGCCTAACATTTGATAATAACATAACAGAAATATCCAACTGTGATACTAAGTACAACAGATAAACTCATATTAACTTCCAACATATAACCTCAACAACAATATTCCCAAAATCGGTGAAACTGATTCATAAGTTCTATAGAATGCTCTAAAATGTCTACTACAACACTGTCTGATAAAGTAAACAATGGAATGAAAAGATAAGGGAAGGTGACTCCAAGACTTGCGGACGCCGAGCAGGTATACTTTGAAGTCTCCGGAAGGCAGCTAACAAGTCAATTACTAGCGTCCAACATGGGCAGACGTACTTAGATCTGCACAAAAAAGAGGTGCAGAAGCGTAGTATAAGTACACTATAACGGTACCCAATAATTATCAAGCCTAACCTCGGTAGAATAGTGACGAGGCCAGGTCAAGACACCTACTAGGACATGATAAATCGAACAAAATATAATAACGAGGAGTAATGAAAAAGCGGCGAAATGAATGATAACAAAGCAATTTAATAACGTAAACAAATTGCAGAATCGTAAGCATAGAGATAACAAGAAGGAAGCAATTAATGAGAACCACAAATAGTCAAATACGGACAAAACTGATAAGACAAGAAATACTAAAAGCAACAAGAACTGTCCAACCAACAACTCTTTTCATTATGAAATGCACAACAAGAATCACAACCGATGTACCACCTCATATTCACTTTTAACAATTTCAATCACAATCTTTCCTTATACCGACGTGTGAGCCTTACATTTAGATAGTTTGAAATTATTTTTCTCGAAATAGCTACACGCACTTTAGCCCACCTTATGACGCCGCTTGGCTTCATGTAATTCCCTTACTAACAACACGTACATAAATCTCACCTTATGATTCCGCATGCACGTTAAACCCTATCCTTAAACCGCCGCATGCTCATCAATATCACAACACAATAACAACTAGCACCACAAGTGGTCATATGCTACAACTTGCCAAAAATCAACAATATTAATATTTTCACAACAAAAAACCCATGGCTAAATAACAATGTGTACAAGAAAATCAACAATAACAATGAATGTGAATTGCTCAACAAGGCAGTGGCGGATGTAGAGTGTCGGGACCGGGTTCGGCCGAACCCAGTAACTTTGAAACCATTTTTCTCAAAATAGCTACACGCACAACCCTGTGTTTGTCTTATAAAATCCATTGAATATGTATAAATGATTAATTTAGAACCCAATAACTTTTAACGATTAGAATCCCAAACCCATAAGCTTGAAATCCTAGCTCCGCCTCTGCAACAAGGAAGATATATCAAAAATTAACAACTTCGACAACCTTCACAACTTCAACACCAATAACTCAATAAGAAGATATTTCACGAAATATTAACTTCAAGTAAAAGTAATCCAACAATTAAGGATTTAACAAGGCAATAAGGAAGGCAATAACTTCAACTAAAGCATATAAGAGCAAAGTATCAAGTAAGAGATAGAACAAGTGTTAACAAAGTCAAGTAAAGCATGTAAGGATAGACTAACACATGTAAGAGTAGATTAACAATGAGAATTAAAACATGATATGACAATCCAATTAAAGGCATGGAATGAGTCTAAATAATATATAACCTGTGTATTCACTCGTCACCTTACGTACACGGATTTCACATAATACAAATAGCACAATCAATCCCAAATCCTAAGGGGTAGTTCCCCCATAAACAGTTTACCTTAACTAGATGAACTCAACCCTCAAAAATAGTTTTTCCCCTAAAATGCGCCTCCACACGGCTCAAATCTAACAAATATTGACTTAATATCATCAACAATGCTAGGAAAAACAATTACAATAGATAAAGCCATGATCTTTACACTTTTTCCAAAATGTCAACAAAAGTCAACTCCAGGCTTGCCCAGTCAAAAACCGGGTCCAAGAGTATATTCCGACTACCCATAACTCCACGAGTCCATATATGTGATTAGTTTCAAAATCCAAGTTCAAATCGACTCTCAAAACTCAAATTCTCATTTTTCAAAAACTTGACAAAATTTTCCAATTTTCCCTCTTTGATTCACATAAATTTGTTGTTAAATCTAAGATATAATCATGAAATATAGTTGGAAGTTGATTATAATCACTTATACAATGTTTGTAGATGAAAATTCCCACTCCAATTCGCCTCCTACCGAGTCTAGGGTTCTAAATGAAAGAATATGTTAAAAACTCCTGACTCCCAACCCTTTTGATCAGTTGCACCCCAGGGCGAGACACTGGGTCTAATGAATCTTTGGTCAAGCAAGTCTTATAACTGCTCTTTCAACTCCGGCGGGGCCATACGGTATGCTGGAATAGAAATGGGCTGAGTGCCCGGAGCCAAATCAATACAGAAGTCAATATCTCTGTCGGGTGGCATCCCCGACAAATCTGCAAGAAATACTTCTGGAAATTCACGAACAACTGGTACTGAGTCTATATAAGGGACATCCGCACTCGGATTGCGAATATAAGCCAAATAGGCTAGACACCCTTTCTCTACCATACGCCGAACTTTCATATAAGAAATAACCCTGCTGGCAGAATGGCCAGGAGTTCCTTTCCACTCTAACCGAGGTAACCTCGGCATAGCTAGGGTCACTGTTTTAGCATGACAATCTAATATAGCATGATAAGGGGACATCCAATCCATACCTAAGATGACATCAAAATCTACCATATCAAGAAGTAGAAGATCCACACAAGTCTCAAGATTACTAATAGTAACCACACACGAACGATAGACATGATCTACTACAACAGAGTCTCTCAACGGTGTAGATACACACACAGAAGCACTCAGAGAATCACAACGCACAACCAAATATAAAGCAAAATAGGAGGACACATAGGAATAAGTAGATCCTGGATCAAATAGAACTGAAGCATATCTATGGCAAACTAGAATAATACCTGTGATCACAGCATCAGATGACTTGGCCTCAGGCCTAGCTGGAAAAGCATAAAATCGGGGTTGGGCACCACCACTCTGAACTGCGTCTCTAGGACGGCCTCTAACTGGCTGACCTTCACCTCTAACGGTCTGACCTCTACCTCTAATGGCCTGACCTTCACCTCTAACGGCCTGACCTCCCCCTTTAGCTGCCTGACCCCTACCTCTAGCTGGCTGAGCAGGCGGTGAAGCAACCGGTGCCGGTATGATAACACGAGAATCTTGCCGAGATCTGTTACTTGCTAATCTAGGGCAATACCTCATGATGTGACCAATGTTCCCATACTCATAACACCCATCCTGATGTCGTGGCTGCTGAAGCTGAAGCTGAGCCAAATAGGCCGGATAACCGTTGTAGTAACTCTGGAGTGGTGATGCACTGATAGGATCTGAATATGCACTGAACGTTGGCTCATAGTAAGGCATAATAGTACCGTGACTCCCTGAAGCACCAGGAGATGCATGAAGTGCTGAATGAAACGGTGTGGGAGGATGACCCCTACCAAAATTACCCCTGCCTCCAGACGAGGCACCACTAAAACCATCGAACTGACGAGGCCTCTTATCGGACCTCTGCCCTCTCTCCTATGTAAGAACCATCTCGATCCTCCTTGCGACATTAGCAGCCGCCTGAAAAGAAATCTCACTTCCGGTCTCCTTGTCCATCTGAAGTCTGATAGGGTGAGTGAGTCCCTCAATGAACCTTCTCACTCTCTCTCCCTCCGTAGGTAGTAAAAGGAGAGCATGATAGGACAAATCCACAAAACGGGACACATACTGAGTAACAGTCATACTGCCCTGCTGTAGATGCTCAAATTGCTTGCGGAATTCCTCTCTCAGTGTGATAGGGAGGAACTTCTCCAGAAATAGCTGAGAGAACTACTCCCAGGTAAGTGCAGGCGATCTGACTGGTCGGGTCGATGTATAATCTCTCCACCACCTCTTGGCAGAACCCGTCATCTGAAATACAGCAAAATCAACCCTATTGGTCTCAACTATACCCAAGTTCTGCAGCACCTCATTGCAGCGTTCAAGATAAATCTTGTGGGTCCTCAGAAGGCATAGCACTGAAGTGAACTGGAAAGAGCTTAGTAAACTTATCCAGTCTCAATAAGGCCTCAAAAGACATGGCGGGCCTATAACCGGTCTGAGCCGCAACAACTGGCTGAACTACCCCAACTTGCGGGGCTGCTGGAGCCCGATTCTGGGGAGCCATTTGCTTCGGAGCGGGAGTAGTGGGAGTTTGTGCTCCTCCCCAGCCTGCGAGACGGCTGGTGATACTGGAAATGTACCATTCTGGGCCACGCCCTCCCTAAGACTTACCAAATGGACTAGAGCATCCTAAAGTACAAGAGTGGCTCTTAAACCTTCCGGGACCTCAACTGGACCAACTGGTACATTCTGAACTGAATCCTCCTCCTGAAGATCCACCTGAGGTTCTACAACATGTGTAGTTGCTCGAGCTCTGGACTGAGCTCTACCTCGGCCTCTAGCACAACCTCGGCCTCGACCTTTGCCCCTAGTTGTAGCTATCACTGGGGGCTCTGGCTCCTGTCCGGTTGTAGACACAGTGCGTGTTATCACTATTTGCGAGAGGACAAATAGTGAAATTGTTCCTAAACTCCATAGCCTCTAAGAGATAAGTACAGATGTCTCCGTACCGATCCTTCAGACTCTACTAAGCTTGCTCGTGACTCGTGAGACCTATGTAACCTAGTGCTCTGATACCAACTATCACGACCCGAAATTCCCACCTTCGAACCGTGATGACGCCTAACATTTCACTTGCTAGGCAAGCCAACGTTAGAATAATATTATCTATTTTTAAAACAATTTTTAAATTTATTAATAATCAAAGAACAAATGCGGAAGTAAAGTCTGAAATGTAGTGAATAATCCATAAAAACAACGGTGTCTAAGTACCATCCCAGAATTGGTATCACAAGTGCACGAGCTTCTAGAATAATATAAATAAAGGTCTGAATAAAATAAAGCTGTCTGAAAATAAACACACAGCTAAAGTAAAATAGACGGGGGCTTCAGAACTGCGGATGCCATGCAGTTATACCTCAAGTCTCCTCCGAGCAGCTAAAATCCGAGCAAGTCTATGGCACACCGTTGGGACCAACTCCGAAATCTGCACAAGAAGCGCTGAGTGTAGTATCAGTACAACCGACTCCATGTACTGGTAAGTGATGAGCCTAACCTCGACAAAGTAGTGACGAGGCTAAGGCGGGTCACTTACATTACCTGTACGCAATATTAGTAACAACAACAATAATAAAAATAAATCAGGTAACTCATTTATAATAATTGAAGCCAACTCAGCAGTCATAACCAATTATCATTTCCATCAATTTTGTTGCAACGTGCAACCCGCTCTCATAATATATTCACATACAGTTATGTTGCAGCATGCAACCCGCTCCTCCAATATATTCATTTTAATCAAGTCTGTTGCGGCATACAACCTGATCCCCCAATATATATATGTCGACTTTTAAATAAGTCTGTTGCGGCGTGCAACCCGATCCTCCAATATGGACTTGGCGTGCAACCCGATCCTCCAATATGGACTTTTAATAAGTCTGTTGCGGCGTACAACCCGATCCTCCAATATATTCATTATAATTAATTTTGTTGCGGCGTGCAACCCGATCCTCCAATATATTCATTATAATCAATCATGTTGCGGCATGCAACCCCCTCCTCCAACATATTCATTTACCAATTCTTATAGAAGAAATTTTTCAATAAATACAATAATTAATATAAAATTATAAGACAACAAATATACAATAATTATGATTTAATTATGAAACAAACAAAGGCAAATAGCAAATTATTATGGAAATCAAAGAGAAAATATGCAGTTTAATATTTAACATGCTAAATGTCAAATAACAATTAAGGCACATAATTCAAATAGCATGTAACAATTAATGCAGGAATTCAAGAATTAATATTTGACACCGAATAGGAGAGAAACAATTATTATAATAATCAATTCATGATTTAAAATAATTTATGATTTTTTAAGTAAGCACGCAAACAATTAATTTGACGACGTATAGACACTCGTCACCTCGCCTATATGTCGTTCACATGCAATTCACGTAGGTTTCCGTCTCTTCTTCTCTGTGTTCGCGAAGCACTTCTTGGCAGCCTTAATTTTTCTTCTTTGCGAACGCGTCCCTTTCTCCGCGTTCGCGATGCTTTCAGACCTGGGCAGAATATAAGTTTTTCCAAATTGAGGGTTAGTCCATTTTCATCATATTTTGACTTGTAGAGCTCGATTTTGAGAAATGTTTTGTGGGGTTTTTCAAGAAAATCGATTGGGTAAGTATTCTTCACTTAGAATTTAATATATTCCATGATTTTATCTTTATTTTTATCATTTAATTTGTGTTTTGAGTTGAGGAAAAAGGAGGTTTTTGAAGAAAGTTTTCAAAATGAAAAATCATGATTTGAGGGATGAATTGGTATCGAAAATTGATAATTTTAGTATGGTTGAACATATATCGGAATGAGTGTTCGGGTTTTGTAAAATTTGTCGGGTTCCGAGGTGCGGGGCCGGGGGTCGACTTTTGGACCAATTTTTAGATTTTGATAAAGATTGAGACTTTATGGTCCGGAATAATTCCTTATGAGTTTTATTTGTGCCTTTAAGTTATTTTGGTTAGATTTGAGCCGTCCAGTGGTCATTTCGCCTGAGAAGTTCATTTTTGAGTATCAGTCTGTCTTCTTTGAGGTAAGTATCTTGCCTAACTTCGTGTGGGAGAACTACCCCTTAGGATTTGAGTCTTTTATGCTAATTGTAGTCCGTATATGCGAGGTGAGGAGTACTTGCCCAGACTTATTTGTGAAAAATTAGCCTTTTAGGGTTTTTAGGTCCTTGTATTCACTAATTATGCAGTTGTGATGTTATGAATACGTCTCTTAATTACTAGTCTTACCTCTATCTGCTTTAATTAAAATTAATTGCTTCATGATCCGCCCTTGATGCTTATTTGAGTCATCTGTGCCTTAACTAAAATTGTTATCTCTTTTATTGCCATGTTATTTTTCCCGTAACTGCTTATCTTTATTTGAAGTTATAATTATCTCTTTTATAATTGCTCATTCTTAATTGAGGCTATGATTATCTTTCTGTTGCTTATCCCTAGTTGAAATTGTTGTATCTCTTTCCTAATTGCCAACCTTAAAAGAAGTTAGATATCCTATATTTTAGTTGACTTGTCCTTATTTGGAATCATCCGTCTTGTGTTAGCTCCCTCGTTGTCGAACTGTACATTGTGGACCGTTGTTACATAATATTTCCTTTCTTGTTGAGTTGTTCTTATTATGACTAGCATTCTCTATTGTTGCTACTCTTTGTGAATTATTTCCTCTGTTTCCTTGAGTTCTGGAATTTCTGAGTTGACTTATTTGTCGTACCATTGTGCAAATATCAATGGTAACAATAGCATGACAGAAACCTCGTGCAACCCCATAACAACAACTGCATGGCAGAAACCTCGTGCATCACACTGACAAATACAATAGCAATATATATATATATATATATATATATATATATATATATATATATATATATATATATATATATATATATATATAGAGAGAGAGAGAGAGAGAGAGAGAGAGAGAGAGAGAGAGAGAGAGAGAGAGGGAACATTGTTATGCACGTGTGGCGAGACAAGGCGGACACTTACTTTATTATTGCACACGTGGCGAGACAAGGTGGGCTGTGTCAGGGATTGATTTGTAATGATTTGTGATGGCCTGGGGGCATTCTGTTGTTGATATTTATGTAGTGGTACACTTACCTGTGTGAGCTTTATCTTGTGAAAGTTGTGAAGAAATATTATACGTGATGTCCGTTCTTTTTCCTTATGCTTATTTGCTGATATGGACTATGTTAGGACACTTATACAAGCATACACGTAGTTAAGCACTCTTATTGGATAAGAGATTTTCTTGATATTGTTGATCATAGATGCTCACCCTTATTTAGTTGCCTTCTATGTGAGAATGGCTCTATTGGCACGTGAGTCGTCAGTGCGGTTATCGGGTGTTATGAGGGCACAGGATGCCAAATGTTAGGGTTCAGGTATTGAGACCCGTAAGTTGTGATTTGTCCGAGGTTCGGTACCTCATGGAGTTTGTTGACTAAAACCTGATATAAAAACGGTTGTAGTTGCTGAGTTATTACTTGTCCCTGCTGTATTTGTGATTTTGGATTTAGGTTGTGTTCCATTCACTCTTCTATGTCATTTTTTTATGGTATTCCGCTGATACTTGTTGTTTCCTTTCTTATTGCAATTACTGTATTGTGAGCCATATTGCATAGTCTTTATGTAGATATCATATTTTTGTTGTTCCTATACTTATACTTGTTCAGTTTATTAGACCAGTGAGTATCTTGACTGTTCCTCGTCACTACTCCACCTAGGTTAGTCTTGATACTTACTGGGTACCTCTGTGGTGTGTTCATTCTACACTTCTGCACATTTTTGTGCAGATTCAGGTATTTGTTCGATAGTAGTTGTGCGGGTCGTTGCTGTGGAGACTCAAGGTAAACCTATTGCTGCGTTCGTAGGCTTCAGAGTCACCTTCAAGTTTTCGTTTTGCACTGCTTATTCTTATTTTTGGACAGTTGTATTTAGAAGTTTTCTATCAAACACTCTGTAGAGCTTATGACTTGTATTACCGATTTTGGGAATTGTAAATTTTAAGAGATTTCTATTTCAAATTGTTGGGTGTTATTTAGATAATGTTGTTGTTTCAATTAGTGTTAGGCTTACCTAGTCCCTAAGACAAGGTGCCATCACGATACCCAAACGGAGGGGAATTTGGGTCGTGACAGTGGAGGTGCTCGCCTGCTTGGTTAATTATCGGGGGGTATTTTTGACACTGCTCGCATTTCTTCACAAATCCTAGAGCGTCTTTTTTCATGGTGGGCCAATAATATTCTGCCCGTATGAGGCACCTGACGAGTGCTCGGTCACTAGAGTGACTTCCATAATGACCTTCATGGGCTTCCTCGAGGATGCGTTAGGTTTGGTTAGGGCCTAAGCATTTTGCCAAGGGACCATCGTACGTTCTCTTATATAAGTCGTTGTGAAGGAGGTTGTACCTGACAGCTTGCATTCCCAGCTTTGTTGCTTCCTTTTTGTCATTTGGGAGGGTGTCGTCATGCATATAATTTATAATACAATTGTGCTAGGCCTAAGTTAGATTTACAAATTTAACCTTAATATGGTCCAATACCGATCTGAGGAGGTGAACTACACTCTTATCCCTAGGGGTTACACTTTTGATGGCAGCGACCAACTTGGCAATTCCGTCTGCTTCAACGTTATGATTTCGTGGAATTTGGTTGAGCTGGTACTCGTCAAAATTGGGTAACAATCTGGAGATATCGGTCTGATATTCTTGCAACCTTTGCTCTTTGATTTGGAAAGTCCCAGTAACCCGGTTGACTACGAGCTGAGAATCACAACGAAACTTTAATCGATTCGTTCCGTACTTTAGTGATAGTCTTAATCCTGCAATTACCGCCTCATACTCAGCCTCGTTGTTAGTCATGTCCGGGCATCTTATGGATTGGTGAATTATCTCGCTGATGGGAACCTCGAGTACGAGTCCAAGCCCAGATCCGCATGCATTGGATGCGCCATCGGTGTGCAGGCCCCAAAGGTCCTACGTCTGAAGAGAATCTTTAGTGGATTCCTTTTCAGCCTCAGGAATTACTTTTGCGCTAAAGTCTACGACGAAGTCGGCGAGTACTTGCAATTTTATCATTATGCGAGGCTGATAACTAATGTCGTGCTCGCTTAACTCGATGGCCCATTTGGCCAGCCTCCTCGACAGCCCGGGTTTGTGCAATATGCTTCTTAAAGGAAAGGTGGTGACGATCGAGATAGGGTGGCACTGGAAATAGGGTCTAAGATTTCGTGAAGCTATAACCAGGGCCAAGGCTAGTTTCTCGAGGTGAGGGTACCTCGTTTCGGCATCGATAAGTGTTTTACTGATATAATAAATTGGAGATTGCGTACCTTTGTTTTCTCGAACCAAGACCGCACTCACTACTACTTTCGAGACAACAAGGTAAACGAGGAGGAACTCCCCGAGCTCGGGTTTTGAGAGCAAGGGTGGTGATGACAAGTACGCCTTCAGTTCTTGCAATGCTTGTACACACTCGGGCGTCCACTCGAGGCCGTTATCCTTTTTTAGTACGCTGAAAAACATGTGACATCTATCGGACGACCGCGAGATGAATTTGGATAGGGCGGCAATTTGACCGGTCAATCTCTGGACTTGCTCTTTAGCAGTCAATTATTCTAGTATCCGGTTGATAGCCTTGATTTGATCCGGGTTGACCTCAATCCCTCGTTGTGATACCAAGAAATCTAAAAACTTTCTCGAGGCTACACCAAACGCGCATTTCTTGGGGTTTAATTTCATTTCGTACTTTCTTTAGGTGGCCAATATGATCCTCTGCCTTCACGGACTTGACCAGCATGTCGTTGATATACACCTCCATGATTTTGCCGAGTTGATCTTTGAACATTTTGGTGACCAACCTTTGATAGGTAGCCCCTGCGTTCTTCTACCCAAATGGCATGACCCTATAACAATATGTTCCCCTATGGGTAATGAACGTGATCTTCTCTTGGTCCTCTTCCTCCATGAGTATTTGGTTGTAACCTGAGTAGGCATCCAGGAAACGTAACAACTCGTGCCCGTCCGTTGCATCGATGAGTTGGTCGATGTGTAGTAGTGGGAATGAATCTTTTGGGCATGCTTTGTTTAGGTCTGTGAAGTCCACACACATCCTCGATTTCTCATTTTTCTTTTTGACTATCACCACACTGGCTATCCATTTGGGGTAGTTCACCTCCCTGATGGATCCATTTTCCAATAACTTCTCTACTTCTTCGTGGACAGCCTCACTGATGGCGGGTCAAACTTTTGACGGACTTGACTTACCGGGGGGTAGAAAGGGTCGACATTCAGCTTGTGTGAGGCAATTTCTTTCTTTGGGGATACCTGGCATGTTTGTATGACTGAAGGCAAACAAATCTGCATTAGTTATTAAGAATTGACTTAATTTACTTGGTTCTCAAAGTTTGTAGCCGATGTAGGCCTTTTTGCTGGGGTCGCTATGATCTAGTTTAACAAGGTCGAGGTCTTCTATGGTTGATTCAGCGACTTCCACCGTCTCGAGATCCATAATGACTTCCTCGGCTTCGCCTTGTGGTGACCTCAACCCTGCTGATTGCTATGCCTCATTTTCCTTTTCTTTCTTTTGTTGAGTTGTCGTGATGTCCATGGCAATTCAGTAGCATTCCCAGTATGTACAATGTTCCCCTCGTATACTGAATATTCCCCAAAGTGTTGGAAACTTGATCACTTGGTATAAATTGGAGGGGCGGCTCTTATGGGGTATATCCATGGTCGTCCCACGATGGCGTTGTATGTAGTGTCCTAGTCTATGATATGGAATGTCGTCTTTAGAGATACTCCGCCGGCGAGAACGGGGAGTGTGATTTTTCCCGAAGTCCGTTCAACTGCATTGTTAAAACTGGTTAATGTAATGCAATGTGGCACTATCTTATCATTGAATCTCATATGTGTGAGGAATCGGGGATGGATGATGCACGTTCCACTTCCGTCATCTACCATAAAACTCTTAACATCGGTATCTAAAATTCATAAAGTAACGACAAGTGCATCATTTTGAGGGAAAGTCAAACTGTCGGCATCTGACTCATCGAAGATAATACTTTCTTCGAGTCTATCATACCGTTCATGGGTGATCGATCTTTTGAGCCTGTGGGTGGCAGTGAATTTGATGCCATTGATAGAGGCGTCGTCGCTGCCGCCAATAATCATATTGATGGTGTGAGCCGGTGAAGGGGGCTTTAGCGGGCCTGGACGTTCTCAGCCCCTCGCCAAGATGTTCCTTCCTTTGTCGCTAAGCAGTTCTTTGAGGTGCCCTTGCTGCAATAAGTTTGCCACCTCTAGCCTCAGGGTGATGCAATCTTCTATTTTGTGTCCAAGTTCTTCGTGAAACTCGCAGAGGGCGTCAATTTTCCTTGTGTTTGGGTCCGACCTTATCTTGGGCGGCCATTTGACTTTTGTTCCGAGCTTCTCGAGAGAGTAGACCATTTTTGTAGGCGATACGCAAAAATTGTGAGTATATAACAAGGGAACATACCTCGATCGTTCATGTGAGTGCCTGATCTCGGCCTAGGCGGACCATCTTCATAGCGGAAGGAGGGAATGAGTGTCCTGACATAGGGTTGGTGTCGTTCCTTGCCCGGCCGCGATATTGGTAATTGTGAATACCATGTCAATGCCCCTCTAGTGAGGGTTTCGCCAATTTTTTCAGGAAGATGGAGGACACCTGCTCTTTGGTGAGGTCGTTGCCTTTCACAGCGGTAACGTAGTGAGTCACATGATCTTCAAGGTCGGTTGTTCCATCGTAGATTCTGAGATATGGAGGCATCTTGAAGGTCTTTGGTATGGCATGTGGGTCGCTTCCTCGCTGTACGGCTGTTCCATAAACCTGCCCCCGTCCATTTTTAGTAATAATTTAGGGGAACCTGGTATTTTGTCTACCCGTTCCTGGTGCCTTTTCATTTGGTCTTTGAGCGCCTTGTTCTCGTTTTCCATTTCTTCCATTCTTTTCAGCACGGCGGCGAGGACGTTATCACTTGCATTATCAATAATAGTGTGAGTTTTACCTAGAGTCGGAGGGTTTGGTTGGTCGTCCTGTTCGTTCCCATGTTGTGCTGCATGGATTCTCGTGGTTTTTGTGGTCGTGCATGGAGCTTGTTTACTGAGTACGCTGACTAGAGTATCAGTTAGCTATGCTTCGATAAGCTTTTTCATAGCATGTGTTGCCCCTTCTCCCGTGGACGTGGAGGCTCCTTTCCCATTTGGTTTTGTTGTGCTGCAGAAAGGGGGATGCGACCTCTCCCGCCTGGGGGAGGCAATGGGCGTCACTTCCTCACCCTGGGTGTCATAACCTTCGTTGATAGTAGTCGTGAGGTTGAGGGGAACATTATCTATTACCCTCATTCCGTTTCCTTGGTTACCTGCCATGGAAATTTTTGTATGCACAGAGAGGACAGATAAACTTTGTGGTTTGTTAGATTAACAAGTCATGCGAGTTGTAGATCCAATGGAAACTAAAAAATTGGTTGAGAAAATCTCCACAGACGGCGCCAAACTGTTTGACCCAAAATTTAGATCTAGATTTAAACAATTAGATTTTCTAATAGAATAGAGTTAATCTTAGCCAATATTAATGTCTAAAAGATTGTTTGACTAATTTTGTAGCAAGATGTCACGAGTACCTGTTCGAATAGCAATAAATAGCAACAATAAAGCAATATTCAATGGCCCAAGAACAAAGCGAATACCATTAAATAGTATTAAATGATAATAAATGACATTTATGTAAATAAATGCAAGTGAGTCACCTGAAAATGGGTGAGATTCTTTGATATTCTCTCCGACAAAAATGGATGATGACAAGCCTTAGAATATTCAGACCTTCCTTGGATCGTGGGAGAAACGATTGACACATATCTAAAGAAAAGGTGTATTTTGTATGTTAATGATAAAACAAGAATCTTCAGAGAATGTCAATGTATTATTTTCTACAATGAGTGTCCAATCCCCTCTATAATTCTTTCTTTCAATTTATAAGGGCACATGGACTACAAAAATCTTAATAATACAGATGGTAAGAATATTTCCGAGAATATTCTCTATAAGATTTTATCTTGAAAATTAGCCGTTACTGCCCTGATAAAGGGAGTGCTCGTCCTTGTCCTTCTGCCGAGTCTACTCTACCTCGTCTTCGTCCTTTGTTAAGTCATCTCGACCTCACCTTCGTCCTCTGTTGGAAACACATCGATGGCACGTGGCAGCCTTCGAAGGCTCTCTTAATGTTGACTTGACCCACATATAATTATGATAATTTTTAGTCCATACAGAGCTTATTCTTTCGTTTTGTGAGAATGGTGCTTCTTGTTGTGGTTCAGCTCTATTGTATGTACTTTTAATTAGGGCTGTTCAAAACCGAACCGTAACCGTTAACCAAACCGAACCGATGGCTTATTAGCTTATTAGTATAGGGTTATTGGGGTATGGATGGTGAAAGAATTGAGATTTTATAATTAACGGCTGGACGGTTTGGGGGCGGATTACTCAATTTTCTTATCGGATAAACCGTAAACCTGTTAAGAATTTTTATATTTATACTTTTACTCCTATGTATATAAAGTACTATTGCAACCCTAAATGGCTAAATCCCTAATTTCTAATTCTCAATTGAATTCAATCCGTATCAGAGAGTGAAAAGTCGACTAGTCATCATAGGAATAATCTCAATGTTAATTCTCAAGTTATGTCTATCAAACCGCCACTCTCGGTTTTCTCCTTTGATTTTTCTTATCCATTGATGAGTACTTGTAATGGCTTGTAGCCATAGAATAGTATTATGGAATCCTGCTATTAAAAAATACAAAATGATTCCCAAGTCTGATCGTTACATGTTGCGACGTGCTAATATTCGTCATTACGAATCAACACTATATGATTTTGCCTATGATTCTGTTACTGAAGATTATAAGGTGGTCGCTACACTTGTGATTAGTGCAAAGGATAGCAATTGCATTGTTGGAATGTACTCAGTAAATAATGAATCTTGGAGAAAGATTGGCACTATTCCTGATGGTTATCGATTGTTCGACCAAAATTCAGTTTCACTATATGGTACAATTAACACGATGACGACTACTTCAGTTCAAGCAAATAGAAGCAGTACGTTTAATAAATTCGCGATCATTTCCTTATTTGTGGCTGATAAAAAATTTATTGTAACGCCCGTTCCATTGGAATATTGTGGGAGTCCTATGAAATTGTCTAATTCTTTAATCGTCTGTGTGTTTCCATGTTTGTTGAGATGAATTTTTTGGTGTGTTCGCTAGAGAAAAATGGAGAAATAAGTTGGACCTACCCTTATTTTTATTAAGAGTATTCAAAAAATTTGTTCCAGAGATTATTCCGTGTACTCCATGATAAGTCTTCATTGAGTATATACTGAGGATTATGAATGGTAAGTTGAAATGATAAAAGCCAGTGAACTATGCAGTTTGGCCGTTTGGTATTCACAAGATTAGGATTGTTAAAAAAATTCTATTTGGTTTAGCCGATAAATCGTCCGATAATCGTTAATCTGATACCAATCCGCTCGTTGTCTTATTGGATGACTAGCGGAATACTATATTTATAATCCGATAAGCTGACCCGTTAAACCGAACCGTTAAATATAATTATCCGTGTGATATGTCTGATCCGTCCGAGAAGCACCCCTACTTTTAATTACTGATTTCGAGTTTAAGAGTTGTGAATGAAAAGAGCTGGCCCTTTAATGGAAAAAAAGAAAGAAAGAAGAGAGAGCCTTTTAATGGGTTTTACGAAAAAACTAAAATAGGAAAATGCAAAAGGTAGTCTGTCTCTACTGACGAAACTTCTTCAGGAGTACTTGTCTTTCACCCACTCTCTGACTTTAATATTTGTCATAGGACCCACCAAAAAGACGTGATTATAATAGAGAGCACGAAAACTTCTTTCAATGAATCCCAGCCGTCCACGTCAAATCCACTGAATAATCTACTCCAATTGAAGTGAACTGTAGATATTATCTGTAATTACTTGCTATAAATAGCAGAACCTTTACGCTTACCCTTTTTAATTACTCCGTACCAGTTGATAATGATTTCGTACGCTGCCGGAATATTCTTCCTCGTAGGATTCTCCATCGCCGCCGCCGCCGACGGACGTAATGTTTTGAAACTTCCGTCGGAAGCTTCCAGATTCTTCGATGAAGCCGATGACTCTGTTGGAACCAGATGGGCCGTCCTTCTTGCCGGATCAAATGGTTATTGGAATTATAGACATCAGGTTATTATTATGACTATTTGGCTTTTAGAAAATGCTACGTATTTATTTTCATTTGAAATTTATACTTTTCTGATGAGCACAAGTTTGTTTTCCTTCTGATCTATTTTATTTTGTTGTTTATAATATCTGGATGGATGTAGTACCATTTCTTTTTTTTGAAATAATATGTACTTATCTGGTTTGCTTATTTTGGTGAAAATACGGAGGAAAATTTCCAGTAAATCTATGTTGATGTTTTTATTTAACTTTTGTTTGGTTGAATGAGCTAGCGAGCTAGAAACGTGTACTCTGATGCTTTTTCATATAGGATTTAAGTTATACTCCATTACACTGTAACAGTGTAATGAACTTTTTACACTATCTGTTAATTTTGACCTGTGATAGTTGGTTAATTACCATTTTTACCAGGTCATCTGTTAATGTTTATCATAAATTTATCTGTAATTGCCTCATAAAGCGAACTGATTGAATAAATATTTTGTTCACAAGCTCTAGGTTTTTCATTGGATGTGAATTAGGCAGAGGCCGGGAAACTAGTAAAAGCTTATTAAATTGTTAGAATTTGGACTTTGGTTACACTGCACTTGTTAGAATTAAAAGTTATGAAATGTGAAAATTATTTTGACGCAGTGTAATACTTGGAAAAGCTGAACGTCATGATTATTAATCTAAAATTAGTATGCCCATGGGACAAGTCATTACTAGTGACTACCATAAGAGAGAAATTTTCTCAGTTGATTTTCTTCTTTTTGTCTTGTACTCGAGCACTTTGTATTAGAGACTGCTTTCATGTGAATGTTGTCATGCCCACTGAAGAAATTAAGAGAGCTGGATTCAGTCAGATTATGGTGTAAAGATAATTTGATAGTTTGGAATGTGATCCTTTTCTTTCTTTAAGTCCTCATTCGTCGGTGGTACATTTGACAAACGAAGCCTTTTTGTTGCACTACAGTTTTACCAGAAATACACTTGTTTGGTAGCTTGTAAAGCCTGTGAAACTCATCCCATTAAGACAACTTAATGGAGAAAAAAATTAGTTTGTAAAGAGTTTTGCTAAGACAACATTTTCCTTCTTTTTGATAAATCAGATTTGGGACTGTAGGGTAATAAATCTGCTCCTAACTGTAACAATGTGGAGTGTCTTCATAATTTCTTTTCATGTGTTTACTAATAAGCCTTGTCAACCTTGACGTTCGTATCAGGCTGATGTATGCCACGCGTATCAGCTGTTGAGAAAAGGTGGTCTCAAAGATGAGAATATTATCATGTTCATGTATGATGACATTGCTTATAATGAAGAGAACCCAAGACAAGGAGTTATCATCAATAGTCCTGCTGGCGAGGATGTCTACAAAGGAGTCCCTAAGGTAGTTGTTTTTCTGTCATGTTTTAGTGTATACCTAAATCATACTCTTGTCTCATGTGCTATCTCTTGAGGCAGGATTATACTGGAGATGATGTTAATGTGGACAACTTTTTGGCCGTTCTCCTTGGTAACAAAACTGCTCTTACTGGAGGTAGTGGAAAGGTGGTGGATAGTGGTCCAAATGATCATATTTTCATATTCTATAGTGATCATGGTGGCCCTGGGGTGCTTGGTAAGTAGCTTATTTATCTCTCACTGGGCTTTTGCTTTGCTTTCTATATCTCGCATTTTTATATTTGATCACCTTATATTAAGGCTTGCACCTAAGCCTGAAACTCAAGACCTTTCTGTCTATTGAATATGAATGATCATTGCCTCACTGCTTTCTACTGTTTGACAAACAGATGATGTCTATTCTAGTTAGGAAGGCAAATAATCTTTATTTAATATTATCTCTGGTTCTTATATGTTGAATCTGCTTATGCCTTTGAACATTCTGTTTTCCATTTCAGTTCAGTTTGTCGATTGATTCACCAATAAAACTTGTGGTAATAGTCCCTTAATGCCACCTCTCCCCTAACTAAAAGAATGAGGCAAAGCATCTCTGAGAAAACCAATAGAACCACTGTATGCTCATGGTTCCAGTTTCACAACTTCACCTTTCCTCGTCCTTCCTAATTGGCAATTACATCTCTGATTTGTGTAATATATACATCTATAGTGGATGAAATCACCAGCACAAAGCTTAAACGATCTATCTAACTTGTCTCTTTGTAGTGTCTGTTCATGAACCACCTTCACTTTCAGTCGTCAAGCTATGAAGTGAGCACCTTTGTTTCTATTATTTTTGTGGATCAATAAGAAGTGGTATTTTATTGGACATGATTTTTAACAGGTATTAGGTTAGAGTGTCCCATTAAGTGTTGCATGCTTACTGTCCCTTTTTTCTTTTTTTGATAACCGTGTTGTCCGAGGCTCCGGGCCAGCTTGCGCGCACCTCGACTAATTCCACGGGATACCTTCCACCTCCCACCAGCAACAGGTACCAGGTAACTCTGTCCACCAAGGCTTGGACAAATGGGAAGAAAACACCTAGTGTTTTTGTCTCCACTGGGATTCGAACCTGAGACCTCATGGCTCTCACCCACTTCATTAACCACTAGGCCACACTCTTGGGTGATGTTGCATGCTTTCTGTCAGTCACTTATATTGTCATAAATTTGGTTTATTGAATTATAGATTGGATACATTATAATCACTTTTCACATGTCTGCTATACTGTATATTAGGGATGCCTACCAATCCTTATCTCTATGCAAGTGATCTGATTGATGTGTTGAAAAAGAAGCATGCCTCTGGAACATATAAAAGCTTGGTGAGCTGCTTTATTCAATGCAATTCTTAATATTTGTGAAGGCCCTTTCTCATTTTTCCTTTACTTTTTGATTTTCTTCTTCTGTCTACTATTTCCAGGTACTGTACATTGAAGCTTGTGAGTCCGGAAGTATCTTTGAGGGTCTTCTTCCTAAAGGTCTAAATATTTATGCCACAACAGCATCAAACGCTGTAGAGAGCAGCTGGGGCACCTATTGTCCTGGAGACTATCCTAGTCTTCCTCCTGGCTATGAGACCTGCCTGGGTGACTTGTATGCTGTTTCCTGGATGGAGGACAGGTACATGAAGCTTTCTGAACTTCGACAGCCATTTCTATAATTACCAATGTCAAGAGCTGGATGATGTTAAGTTTTAGTTGTTCTATGGTTTAATGACTATGAGGCTTGTGCTTGTCCTTTTTCTCCTGGCATTACCTGTAATTCTTGAGATTGATTTATTATTTCCTCAAGTCTTAGAGGTTGAACTATTCTTAAATCCCACTGCGCCAACAGCTAACTAAATTACGTGCATGTGAGTCGTGACTGGCCAATGCAAGGAGGGACTTGTTATATGAGGACTCCTGTTTCCGTTACTTCTCTTTTCAAATATGGATTTTACATTATGCTCTGGATTTTAAGTTTAAAGAGTTACGATTCTGCTTATAAATGATCATATTAGCCCAATACTTTGCTTCTGACTCATTTTGTATCTCTATTTCTGAGCAGTGAAATGCACAATTTGCGGACTGAAAATTTGAGGCAACAGTATCACCTGGTAAGTTCTTGTGGACATTGACAATTAGGTCATCTAGCGGATGTTCCAGTTTAGAAAGTAAAAATAATAGTAACAATATAGGGAATTTAGGATGCTGAAGCAATGTTTTACAGTTATTAAAAGTGAGAAGAAGAAAGGGGTTTCACGACTAACTATCGGATGATGTAGTTTCTCTCTATGCTTTATTATGATGCCATTTAAATTATTTTGTGTAGTTATGTCTCTATTGCTGGGTTTTTGCAGGTCAAAGAGAGAACTGCTAATGGAAATTCTGCTTATGGTTCCCATGTCTTGCAATTTGGTGATCTACAACTGGGTATGGATTCTCTGTTCATGTACATGGGTACAAATCCTGCAAATGATAACTACACCTATGTAGATGATAATTCCTTGCGGGCATCATCAAAGGCTGTCAACCAGCGTGATGCAGATCTTTTGCATTTCTGGGACAAGGTATGCTTCGAATGTTTTCGTGTTTTTTGGTAGAACTTAAGAGATTCCCGAGTTTGAGGAAAATGAGTTTGCACAACACATAAGAAGCAAAGATATCAAATAGCTATAAACTAGTAGGAAATAAAGCGTTTGAGTCTTGCTACTGCTCCTTTTCATTTTGTCCTTGAGCCGAGGGTCTTCGGAAATAGCTTATCTCTACCTCTACGAGGTAGGGGTAAGGTCTGCGTACACACTGCCCTTCCCAGACCGCACTTGTGGGATTATACTGGGTATGTTGTTGTTGAGTCTTGAAGCGCATTAGTTAACACTATCTCCTCTTAAAAGAGTATCTTCGCTCCATGGCGACACCACGGGTACCTTGTTATATAACCATATTAAGGTGGTTTAATTGCTTTCGAAAAGGTTATATGACATTCTCCATTTTGCAATATCCCAAATTGTTTGACGCAATTCCACTGGTGACATATTCTATACAACTTTCACAACTTTCAAAAGTTCAAATTCATTTACATTCAAAATTTAAACTTCGATGCTACTTTTTTCCTCATGAAAGCAAAAAACTTTGATGCTACTTTTTCTCCACCAAACTATCTTTTCATTCATTATCTTAATATTAATGTTTGTTACCATGCTTTCTATCTAATTTTTCAAATATTAGTTTAATAAGTTTTTCCACTGTCACTAATATAACACATGTCAATATAACATCTTAAACTCGTGACTAGTCAAACATTATAAAAAAGGATTAAAGGAGCATTGTTATTTTTAAAAATGATTTAAAAAATTCAATAGTTCAGACAACTTGGTTAATTTGGGCTAATAATTAAAGATGTTAACTCCAAAGGAATTTAATTGATATCTCGCCAGGTAAGAAGGAAAAGATAGTCTTTGATTTCTCAGGTTCGAATTCCAGCAAAGGCAGAAAAACAGTAGGTGTTTTCTTCCTATCTTCCTAAGAATTAGTGGGCAAAGTAACCTAGTACGTGTGTTGGTGCGAGGTAGCAAGTTTCCAGTAGAATAGTCAAGATGTGCACAAGCTGGCCCAGTCGCCCGGACACCACCTTCATAATAAAAAGATAGTCTTTGACTTCCCTTGGGCAGTCTGCCCAATTATTTGGCTCTTGGCCCAGTGTAATCCGGTCTGCATTTGGCTCTTGGCCTAGTCTAATCCGGTGAATCTATTGATGGTGTACCAAGGTGGTGCTAAGCTGCAATGAGATAATTTTTTAACAAGGCACAGCTTAGGCATTTGAAAATAAACCTGGTTGCTTTATAGAATTCTAGGGCCAAATGAGAGGATATGCAACAGTATTCTGCTGTTTAAAGTTTATAGAAGCATTTCCATTATGGTGCTCACATTTCTGATATTAAGTTGCTGAAAGATTCCTTTTTGTCTTTTAATTGATGGAAACTGAAAGATCCCTTCTATTGACATTGAGGATAGACTGATTTGTTTGGAGATACAAGTAATATTACATGATCGAGAATTCAGAGGCGGATCCAGGATTTAGAGGTTACGGGTGCCACTCTTTATGGTCCACTCCTTAAACAGTATACCTACCTCTAGCCACAAAGACCGATAGAAAGGGTAGGTCGGCTCGATAAGATTTTTGTTACTCCGATTAGTTGAGCCTTTTATTCACAAACATAGACAAATAAGTTTGATTTTGTCTAATTACTCTTTTTTAAGCTTAATTTAAATTATATTATGGAAGGAAATTGCCAAAAAAAACAAATTACTGAAAGAGCACCTCCAATAATAAAATTTGCTTAAAAAGTAGCTTTACTACTACAAATTATTTGTTTTACTAGATTAATTTACCTTCAGTATACTCAATAGAGAAAACAAAGGAGAAGAGCAAAGGAAAATGCAAAGAAGAGGCAGCAACCCAGATCCATACGATTCTAATTTGGGTTCTTTTGGAAAAGAAAGACTACAAAAGCGTCCATCATGTTTGCGAACTGCGGGTGGCACTTTAACTATATATACGTTTTAGCCTAGATATATACTTACATATTCAAAATTTTAGCTTAAGCAGTACCACCCCAAACTCTCAAGGTAGATCCGCCCCTGATCGAGATGCAGTTTAGAGTAAGAGTTTAGTCAAAGAAACAGATTTTAATTCTTGGGGTTTATGTGTTTGAATTAATTTGATGTATTACCGAAAGTTGGTGCCCAATTTGGCTGCTTATGATATCCATCCATACTGAGCTGACTGCTGAGTAGCCTCTGTGCCTTGATGTGAAATGCTTTATTGCTGATTTTTCTGTTTTTTCCTCCAATTTTGGCAGTTCCGCAAGGCTCCTGAAGGCTCTGCTCGGAAAGTTGAAGCTCAGAAGCAATTCACTGAAGCTATGTCACACAGAATGCACCTAGACAACAGCATGGCTCTTGTTGGTAAGCTTCTGTTTGGAATTCAAAAAGGTCCTGAGGTGCTGAAGCGTGTTCGACCTGTAGGTCAACCTCTTGTTGATGACTGGACCTGCCTGAAGTACTTTGTAAGTACAAAAGTTGCAATATTATAGAGTTGCTTAATTATTTGAGGTTTAGCTAGCGTTTGGCCATAGATTCCCAAATTTGTTTTGAAAAATCTGATTTGGGTGAAGTTTGATTTGAAGATAAAAATGTGTTTGGACATCAGTTTTCAAAACATATTTCCCAAATTTATTTTGGAAAAACATGAAACATGACTTATACCCACAAGTTCTAAAAACTATCACAAATACCCAACAGTAACATTATCATTTACATTCATTATATTATCGCAAACCATAGTCTTGAACATAAATAAATTTGATACAAAATTATTATTTTTATAATGAAATACATGATACACTATCAGGTGACCGAGAAGACGAAGCAACAATGTTACAAAATAATAAATGGTGGGCTCTTTTATAAAATACAAAAGTTTGGGGCAATTTTAGAAAAATGTAATAGTGATATTTTGGCCCAAAACCAGCTGAGCTGGTTTTGGGATTTGGGATTTTGCCAAAATGTAGGCAAAATCTATGGCCAAACATGTGTTTGCCAAATAAAACCCAAATTTATTTTGGCAAAATCTATGGCCAAACATGTGTTTGCCAAATAAAACCCAAATTTATTTTGACAAAATCTATGGCCAAACGGGTCCTTAATTTAAGGAGGCAAAATTTATAAATGTAGGTTTTAAGTACTGAAGTGTGAAAATAATAAATTTTTTGTTGCTTTATGCCTCGGAAATCAAATTAATTTATCCTATGTGCAGGTAAGAACATTTGAGACACACTGTGGATCATTATCCCAATATGGAATGAAACACATGCGATCCATCGCCAATATCTGTAATGCTGGAATTAAGATGGAGCAGATGGTGGAGGCATCAACACAAGCTTGTCCCAGCGTCCCGACCAATATTTGGAGTTCCCTCCACAGGGGTTTTAGTGCATAAACGCCATGGAATGTGCAGTCTCACACTCTGATGCTGGTATTAGTGATGCTACCCTTATCAATATCAATATTCATGTCCTGTCTGTAAATAGTGATTTGATGCTGGTATTAGTGAAGTTTACCGTTATTGGTATCAAGATTCATGTCCTGGTTGTAATTGTTGCTCTGTTGGCATAATGGCTTCTCTGTAAATACAGCTGAAAAGCACACATATATTGTCTGGAATATATTGAGAGCACATTTCTCATTGTAAGCAAATGGTAAAGTCCTTCCTTATGTAGGATTTTGGTTCTTTTCCAGGAATAAAAATAAGAGTCAAACCCAGTTTAGAATCGAACTTTTAATGACGGAGAAAGAGGGTATGCAGGCATCTAAGGTTGCTTTGCTCAAACGGCTTTTTCTTAGGTCACTATTTATATCTGTCCCTCTTAGCCTGGTAGGCTAAATTTGTAGGTGAAAATTGTAATTTACCGATCAATGGTAAAGGTGAAATTTTGCCGCCTGCTAACAGGGATGAATTAAAAGATTGGCCTGATAAAAAATGCTACGAATGTAGCTTATCTTTGTGCTTTTATAACATTTTTGTGATGAGTAATGGTAAAAATGATACCAGGTAGCCACTTTTAATGGTGTAGTTTAGAATATAGTCGGCGCTGTATTACAACAACAAATCCAGCGCAAAGCAGAGTCACAACACTGATTATACAGTAGAGAAAAAGCCATAAAAAAGAGACAATAACAACAAGAAGATAATAAGATAATTGAAGTAAGAAAAAATAATATAGGTAGTAATAAAAATCTAAGAACAAGAAAATACGAGAATAATACTAGAACTACTGGTATGGTAAAGGGGTACACTCGACACTCTACTAACCTTTTATCCTAATTCTTTCCCTCCAGACCTTCCTATCAAGGGTCATGTCCTCTCTGAGCTGAAGTTGTGTCATGTCCTGCCTAGTTACCTCTCCCAAATATTTCTTAGTCTTGCTTCTACCTCTCTGTAGACCCACCAAGGCCAACCTTTCACACCTTCTTACTGGTACATCTATGCATATCTCCTCTTCACATGCCCGAACCATCTCGACCTCACTTTCCGCATCTTGTCCACCAAGGAAGCCACTCACACTTTGATATCTTCATTCCTAACCTGGTCAAGTCCATGAAGCACATGCTTGAGAAAAGATGATCCGCCTAGAAAAGAAAAATCTAAAACAACTGTTGAACGATTCAACCAGGCATAACCAATTTCTAGACGACAACCATTTTGAGAACGAACTGGTTCAAATTTACCTGAGTCAGAACTTCATTTTCTTTATTATCTTCCCTTATGTAATACTCCGTTATTTTTTTTGGACTAATTTAACCTGAAATAGAACTTATGGATGGAATAACCGAACTTTTGTTTGACTTGAAGGCCAAAAACGTGGCTGACAGTATATAAGGCCATCAATAGCCTTGTAAATACCATTTACTTGATTAAGAATATATATATTGGGCCAAACTTTAGATTAAAGGAGGAAATAAGTGGGCCAACCCCACTTCTTAGTGTTCCTTACTTTACAGAGCCTTAGAATTGTTTAACGGAAAAAAAACAAACTTTATATTAAAGAAGGAAATAAGTGGGCCAACCCCACTTCTTAGTGTTCATTACTTTGCAGGGCCTTAGAATAGCTTAAGGGAAAAAAAATTAAACCTTATTAGCTTTGGAATCAAATTAAGAAAAATAAGAAAGACTTACTTGTGTTTGGAGGTCGCGTTAAGGATTAACAAAAAAGAACAATTGTTTGATATGTTGCTTGGGTCATTATTGTTTGAGGAGTTTGAGGATACATAATTGGCGCTAGCAGAGAGCTAGAAAGCTTGGAAATTTTGCTTGTGCAATTCAACAAATAATTAGGTATGTAGATATATAATCTTATCCTTATAGCATGCCTTGGATTACATTAGGATTAATGTGGATATCAAATTCTTTAGAATGATGACAAGAAGTAAATTGAAAGCAATTTGATAAATTCTAAACCCATTTGAGTTGCCGCCAAGTTTTTGAGATTGGGAACATGACTAGAAATATTAAATAATGGAGAAATTATTTTCATCTAGTAATGGACAAAACTTTAAGGGTAAAACGAGGAGTATTTGGAATATTATTATGGTCATAGGTTTTGGATGGTGTTATTTAAGTATGGACATGTAATATTTTTGATATTAACATATGTTTCTTCCTCTCTATAAACCAAGTGGTCAAGGATATTGTAGCAGTAAGCTTGACAGAGAAATACAAATATTTTTTTTTCACATTATGCACTGATTATATTGAGTAATTCACGATTTAGAAATTAGTTCAATTGGTGGTGAATAAAACTTGTTGAGTATGTCTTGATGATTCTAGCTTAAATATTTGTAGATCGTGAGTTGTTGAACTCCCAGGAAGTTTGAAAGGATGAATTGAAGCTAAGACTTGAGGTGAGTTGAGGTTTACTTTCCTAGTAGGGAATTCCATTAGAACCCTTGTGCTCTATATGCTAGATAAAGCTAAGTCATGTATTCTCGTGATCCAACACTCAGTTCACTTATTCTTATTCAATACGACATTATATGTGACATGAATACATGCTTATGTGTATTACCAATTGTTATGTGTCTTTATTTGTGATATTCACATTCAGTTAAGTATTCAGTTTCAACATTAATTCATGCATCAATGTGAACACATTCAGTAGGGAGAAGTGGCCAACCTCCCCCAGTGTGAGTGTCATGATGTCAAGGTTACCTACCCCATGCTTGTAGGTGCCAACTATTTATTGGGGAGATAGGCCGACACTCCCCGTACGTGTTCCCAGATGCTCACGTACGTAGGGCCATTATGCGTAACAATTAACTTTGCAAAGTTATATCTAAAAATATATTTAACTCAGTTTCTATTTCAGATATCAGTTATGGGCTCAATTTCTACGTTAAGTTTCAGTTTTAGCTTACAGTTTAGCTTACAGTTTCAGTTTTGAGATTATTACTTGGTTGTAAAATTTTATATAATTTCCCGTATATCCCTTTTCTTTCTTATATTTTCTAGAAGGTCTCACTCCGCCTTTTTAGGAGGTAACCTATGAGACTTACTGGGTATCCTTTGGTGGTACTTAGCCCGTTTGGGCCTGCTACGTCGTGTAGCAAGTATTGAGGACGCAGGTAACGAGGCACGTGGCTAGAAGAGATATTCTAGATTCAGTTTACAGACTCCGTTGATTCATCCCAGCAGTAGTGGATCCTTTTCAGACTATTATTTATATTTTTTTTACGTTTTTTTTTATTTTCGGGGTTTGCCCCCGTAGGCTATGTATTTTAATTTTTTTTTATTCTAGAGGTTCATGACTGGTTAGTGGTCAATATTAAAATATTTTGGAATTTATCCTTTATATATTATATTTTATCAGTCAGCTTAAAAAATACAATTTGATTAGAATTAATATTTAAGCACGTTAGTTTCTTTGCTATTGAACTTGGAGTTTGATACAAATAGTACACGATTAACTCAACGAGTGATAAGGGTTGAGTGCCAATCACGTCCAACCTAGTTTGGGGGCGTGACACCTTCCATCAAGAATGTCTTACTGCAAACTTGCAACGTATCATTTAAATTAGGGGGCACGATATATTAGCACTTGGCTTTCCAATAAATTGTTTTATAGCTTTGCTTGTGCTCTTCTTTGGAATTTTGTTAATCAAAGTCCAATCTTGTGGACTTACGTTGCTTCTCTTCTATCACAATGACAAAGATATGCCCCCAAAAGATTAATCATACTATCATCTCATGTAATCTTCGTATTCAGTTCTAGCAAGGAAATGCTCACCTTTACGCTTCTAAAGAAAACAAAAGCAGACGTTTTCTTTCAGATACACAAAATTTCCGAACTGCCCTGTGTAACTAAAAGCAATATCACGTCCAGTACCCTTAAGTAGTAAGCTTGGCCCTAACAATGAGAGCACCCAGAGTCGGATCCAGGATTTTACGAGGATGGGTGCACCATTACCTGACCACCGTTTGATTTGGTCCTCTAAAATTTTACCATGAACTAACTATAACTTGACAAGTAAAGAACATTCAATATTGTTATTACAAAAACTTATCATTCCATAGGCAAATATCAATAAATAGTTTTCTTACCTCGGAGAACTATCAATGATAACATCGTTATTTATAGTTACAAATACTAAGTTCGATATATTAAAATTAAATAACTAATCAAAAAGAGAGTGGTAAATGAAAAAAGAGAGAACTTGAAATTGAAAAGATTCAAATTAATTTAAATTTCATTTTTAGAGGTTTTGAAACTCAATGATTGAACCAAAAAAGAGAATGAAGAAAACACAATCCAATAAAAATAAAATTTTAATTTAAGGATATATCAAAGGATGAACCCAAAAACAGAAGAATGCGTAGAAAAAAAATATAGAAAACAAAAATAGGACATGAGATTTGAAGGAACTGGAATTCGAACACTAGACCTAGGGATCAATGGTGCACAAATCTACCACTGCACCAAATGCTCTTTTGACCATGGATTCTCACATGAAAAATTAAATAGTTTATCCGAAAAATACCACTGTAATACACGGTCTAGGGAGGGGAGCATTGGTTCACGTACCCCATGCCCCTCCGCGTGGATCCGCCTCTCAGAGCACCATGGCAAAATACTCATTACTAGGTTACTAGCCGAATACTCATAGTTGGTAGTTCAACTTTGTGTTTGTCACTTTTTTATATGTAAAAGTCTTTAAACTTTGTGTTCATTTTTCAAAAGTCACTTTTCTATCTTTTATTACACAATTTATTTTACTTTGCTCTAGTTATCACAAAATTTACCTTGGCAAGATTCTATAATACTTTTACTTGAAAAGTCTGTTAGCCCTTGACATTATAAACCCCCTCTTATTTATGTAATACCTTCTACATTATATACACAATATAATATATTTTTACCTAAGTATTTTACTTATAATTCAAGTAACTTTATATTATTTTTTTATAATATATACGTAATTAGTTTTTTCATGGCACTCTATTTGTTTAATCATATTCAATAAAATATAAAAATGATAAAAAATATTTATTTGAAATAATAAAACCATATTTATTTAACAAATGATATAATAGTTTTTTAAAGCCAGTAAAATTTTTAAATAAATTTCTCAGATATTTGTGTTTAATATTAAGTTTTTTAAAGCTTTATCTATTAATATTATTTATTTGAAAGTATTAATCTAATGTGTCAGTGTGGTAAATGTGGGTATTTTGTTTATTGAATTAACGAATATGGCTTGGCTGAAAAATCTATGAGCTTTGATTTTATAATTTTCATTAAAAATATTTCATTAGGCATGGTTAAGAAAGTTGACTTGAGATTTGTTCACAATAATGTTACTGACATTAATAATGCTACCTATATATCTTAAAAATTAACGTTAAGAAAAAATTACATGCACAAATATATTATAAAAATAATTAATAAATGAACTTTAAATTATTTTAATTATAAGTAAAATACATAGGTAAATATATATTATATAATATATATATAGAAGATATTACATAAATGGGGGATTTATAATGTCAAGGGCACGATAGACTTTTCAGGTAAAAGTTTTATAAAATCTAGTCAAAGTGACTATTGTAATAACTAGAGCATAGTAAAATGATTTTTGTGTAAGAAAAAAAATGACTTTTAGGTAATGAACACAAAATTAAATGACTTTTACGTAACAAAAAAAAGAAAAGTGACTTTTGGGTAATGAACGCAGATGATGAATGACTACACATAAAATTTAACCCCCAAGTTTTATTCTTCGGCCTGAAGAACCAATTCTAAAGTAAAAGAAATAGAAAGGGCCATAGACCAGTGAAAATAACAGCACATCAGATGATTTTGCCATGACCAAGAGAGGATAGAGCTCATCAACCCTGATACATTTATATTCTTAGATTGGTTTAGACTTTAGACATAGCAACAAAAAGATTACTATACAGGAAGAGACAGGTGCATTGGGGGGGGGGGGTTACATAGTTGACCAGAGTACCCTGTCCAGATTAGTCCTCCACAGAACACTAGAACAAGAAGGACGAAAAACAACACAACCAGGGAGAGTTGCTTTGATTTGTTTACAATACGTATCATTGGTTAGAGAGCAGCATTTTCATCAGCTGGAGCTGAGTCAACCGTAACTGACTTCTTTGTAAGAGACCTGGGAATGTCAAGGTCATCTTGCACGCAACGTTGCTGAGGGTGGGACAAGAGCGTACAAATATGACGGAAGAGGACACGAGTAAGCCCCTGACCACTCTCAAATATGTAACCCTCATATTCACTAACGTGTTCGAGGGCCTCCACGAGGGCATCATACACCTTTTGAGGGCAATTGTCAGGTCCAGGCTTGTCATGAAGGTAAACTACGTCCAAAGTGAAGAGTTTTTGGGTAGCAGGCCATTGATGCTGTGGTGGTATAGATGACCTACAATATAGAAGTATCTGCATAATAATGAGAAAAGAACATGTTAACACTTTCTGGTAACTAGATGTATAGAATGAGAATTAAATTTGCAAGCATCGGATGCTTTACGAAAATGTTCATTCAGAAGAAAGCATTTAGTGGAATGGTTCAAACTCTGTAAATATTAGATAGACCAAAGAAAATGAGAACGACCAAATGTCACGAAGGTAAACACCTCTTTAGATGCCACAAGACACAGAAAATGTAGATCCATGACCAGCCAGAGAAAGAAAGATCTAGTAGGCACTCTAAAGACCAAGTATTCAAAATATTCGTAAAGCATCCATACACAGGCTTTTGAAGTAATTTCAGACATTCTGTCACTGAACTATGCAGTACTTCTAACTTTTGCTATAGTAACCGACATATTAGTATCCGCATGTGGCGTGTTAGCAATTACCATAGACATGAAAGAATAGAAGAACCTGCACACACAACTCAACTGTACACTTAACACGCAAGCACTAGCCATTGATCAAATTATCTAAAGGAAATTACTTTTGGGTTACACTGTAGTAGTTAGGATTTCTTGTATAAAGCCGAAGGAGGTGACAGCTGGTGATTATGCTTGCAGTATGACCTTTGATGCAAGTTAAGACTTCTCTAAAGGAAGTAAAAGATATTTCTATGCATATAGACACCTGAATCTACGTCAGCTGCATCCTTCATTTGACTTGACAAACCCTATATGTTATCCTTGTCAGATGGAGCTCACACCCAACTAACACCAATCTGAACTGCTGTAACCTTAATAAATTCATGTGATTTCAAGAAATTTACCTTCCCTTCTTCTCTAGCTTTTCTGCATACTGTCCCTCATGATTAGCAACTACCTAAAACCCACTATCATATTTGAAAAGTTTACTTTACTTCAAGCTTCTGAAGAGCTCTTAGTTCATAACACCCCTGTTTGCCAAAGGATAATAAACTCCTGTTTAGTAGTATTATCACCCTACTTTGACCAATGTGTTGTCTCTAAATTACAAGGATCCAATTTGAAAGTAATTTATGCAAAAGAATGCTTCACAACCATAATTCACTCCAACAGGTAGTTGACAACTACAGGGTAACTCCTATACCATTACTTTTTTTCTTTTCTATACCATTACTTATTGCTTCAACAGTTTCAACTACATGACGAAGCAAAGCCATTTTTCTTGAATTGACTAAAAGCTAAGAAATAATTCTACAGAATATAACACATTGGTTCATTACATCAGACCAAAAATGAGTAGCTGATTTACCAAGCGTGTCATTCATATGCAAAGTAGCCTCTATGAATTTCTTGGCAAACCAAATGTTAACTTTCTCCAATATCAAAGGTTAAGCAACAGATGCCCCAAAGCAAATAAAATGCAAAGACAAATTTTGGTGATTGCTAATCACATCCTTACCACCCTGAGTATCCGATTTTGTGCACGTGACTTTTTGGCTTCATGAGCTGCCACCCGAAATAGTTGAGTAAGGTCTGCATGGCCACAAGGTGAATCGACTGCTGTGATACCCCGACATGCAGAAATTGCCGAGTCAATGTCACTAGTAAACTCTTTCCGAACCTTCACGAATAGAAAATTGAGAAGATGATTCCAATTCAATTCTACAGCCACCTAACTTTCCCCACCAGTAAAATGGAACAGGAAGGAGATACGGAGATGAAAACATAACTTAAGCAAATCCATAAAAGTTTTAATGAAATTTTACTATAATAAAAACATAAAAATGTTTGCAGAACAGGTATTTGGGAAGCCATCAATAAAAGCTAACATAATTCCGCAGTATTGTTAGAAAGTCATACATCAAATAATACATCACAGTAGCAAAGGGGAAAAATGAGAAGAAAGTGCATCAAAGTTAAGGAGATATTCAACAATCATTCACACTCTTTTACAAACTTCCTCATACTAATTTTTCATACTAAGAAGCAAGTATTCCTATCAGTGACAGCAATATGTTCTAAGCTTGCAGTAATTAAGTTTGACAAGTTGTAAACAATAAGGAAAGAATGAGCATTACATAGTTTTTAACCAAAACGCTAATGTTAAAACTTATTCGATATGTTTGTATGAGAAATTAAAAAGTAATGTCAACTCCTGGCTAGTGAAAATTTTACTTAATCAAGCTACGGTAACTGGTAATCTTCCATCAAATGCCACATATAAGAAACAAAAAACAAGCTTAGTATAGTCCACCAATTGAACCAGAGTAAAAGCGAATGTGATAACATGAATTAATTTTCCTTCTTATCCTTTTTTCTTTTTCGGGATAGGTAAGCAAAATTTTATTAATCAGCAGCACTGCGATGGTCTTGCAACAGGAGCATTACAAAAATCCAGTAGTCTGGTCAGAGGCAGAGACACAAGCCAAACTACGGGTTCGATCGAACCCAATAGTTTTTGCTCAAACAGTGTATTTGGTGTTTAGAATGCATTAAATATGTACAGATATTAAATTTAGAATCCATTCACTAACACTTGAAGTCGTTGCTCTAAAATTCAGAACCCATAAGGTTAAAATTCTGGCTCCGCCTCTGAGCCTAGTCAGCAAGGTCACCGAGAAAGTCTATCAAGTATTAACATAATTGTATCATATACATTTTGCGTTTTACAACAACAAGACAAAGGAAATACTATTGCAGTTCAGCTTGTGAATGTTCTCCTTGCTCTTTGATTGGAAATATCATAATTGCCTCGTATTAAGCCACAACAAAGAAAAAGGCCTGTCCAATTACTTTAATTTTTTTGAAAAAGAACAAGTATCACTATGGAAAGATAGCAAAATCAAAATATTCAACAATTGCATATGAGTATCTGGCATTCTAATATATTATGAGCATTACCTAAGTCAAAGTTCAACCAGCAATCTATTAGCACCACGAAATTATTACTCCCTCCATCCCAATGTTGTTTGACTGGGGACACAACTTTTATTAAGAAAGAAAAACAAGACTTTTATAATTTGTGATCTAAAACAAGTTATAATATTTGTGACCTAAAACAAGTTATAATATTTGTGTGATTATATATCATGTTATTAAGGGAAAAATGTATAAAGTTAAATTATTTCAAAATATAGAAATATATCATGCTTTTTAGGAAATTCTTAAAAAGAAAAGAGTATCACATAACTCACGGAGGAGAGTTCTACAAAAGAAAATAAAGAGAAAATAGTGAGATATTTAAATTTATTTAAACTGTTTCTGAATATAGAAATGTATTATTCTTGAAATAGATAGTATTCGTTAAGAGTAATTGGAAAACTTAAAGTTAAATTAATTTTAAATATAGAAATATAGTACTCCATCCGCATATGAGGTTATTTGACTCGGCACGCACGGGCGTATGTAGCCTATAGGTGACGGGTTCAACTGAACCATAACTTTCGACGCGGAGCATAAATTTATGTGTAAAATCTACTAAAATTGCAACAAATAGTAAATTTGAACCCATAACTTTAAAAATATAATGAGTTCAATGCTAAAAATTTCTGAACTCATAGCGTTTAAATCTTGAATCCGCTTATGTCGGCACGAATTAAGGAAAAAAAATCGTGCTAAAAACTTAAGAGGCAATAGTTATAAAGTTGGTAAAATAAAATTTTTAAAGTTAAATTATTTTTGAATATAGAAATGTGAATATATATATATTTTTTATATGCAATAATAAGGAAAGTGTGTTATATAAATTTAAGAGGAGTACTTACCATTTCTGAGACATACTAAAAAGTAATTTATGAGGTGACTGCTAGGAAGGATGGTGATGGAGTAAGAAAGAGAGATTCGAAGAAAGAGGATACCCAAAAAGCGGATTTGCCAAGAGCAGCAAAAGCGAAACGGTGATCTGGGTTAATGGTAAGCTTAGCGTTGATAAAGAGAATGATGGCTTGCTTAATGGAGTCTAATCTGCTATAAGGTCGCCCACCCGCAACCGAAACCTTCATTTCAACCAGTGATTCGCTGTCTACATCTACACACAATAGTATGTCTTCGCTTGCTAATCGACTTGGTTGTAGAGTGTAACGATTTGAGCCCTGTCCTTCTACTCCCTCCATTTTCCCCTCTGTCCTCAACACTCTCTCTGTTTCCTTCGGGTTTTTCTTTTGGGGGATTTTGTGTTTCGCTTCTTCCATATCAACTTTACTAATATTTAGTTATATGCACCGATAGTCTTTAATCTCGAAAAAACTATAAGTGTTATTGGAACAAAGGGAATAACCTTTTTACATAGACTCAGATTTTGAAATTTGTGATATTTTATGTAATTATAAAAATATGTAATTAATAATAAAATAAAAAAGTAAACGTAATATTTGTAGGGACAGAGCAAATTACAACGTAAAATGGATTTCTCCAATACGTGGTTAGTTTGTTTAAATACACTGAATTCTTTCGGAAAGTATACGGACCATTAGACCATGGTCACAGAACCTGTTTTTAAGAAATTCCAATATTCGGCGCGCGCTTTTCCATATACGCTGTAACTGAGCTAGGGTTTATCTTCTCTTCTCCTTTAGCTTATAAAACTACTTTATATTTATACTAGGTAAGAAACACAGAGCACCGCAACAGAACCTGAATATCTATATCTGATAGGGTAAAAAAAACCTTATCTGTGCAGCAATTTTTTGAACTTCGAATTGTGAGTTCCTGTATTGACTTTTTAAATAATTTACAAAATTTGAATTATTTGAATGTTTTCTCATCATTTTTTATGATTATTTTTTTGTTTATTAGTTATTAAAAATGAAAAGCCTTTTCTTTTTGTTGATAAAAGCAGACTAAGAGTGTTTGCATCAAATTTGCTGTTTTTGAAGTAATTTAACTTATCTTAATTAAGTTGCAGGATTTAATGAAGTTTTAGTCTTGCTACAGTATATATGGAGGCTTGCTGTGGAGCTGCAGTGATGGGTTCTTTTATTCAGCAACCTGTGTGGGTTAAAGGATCAGCTTTTCCTTTAAAAGGTGAAATGATAAAATTAAATGGGATGGTTAAATTATGCTCTGTTAAGCCTTGCGGAGCCTCTCAACTTGAAGGGAGCTTGGTCACAGGAAGGCCTCCTTCTTCTGTTTCTGTTCCTATCCCAGAAATGGCAGGTAATTTTCAAACTTTTGTTTTTGCTTTTTCTTGGCTCCAGTTTGTGTTTTAGTATTTGTATTTGATTCATTTGAAGGGGTTACATCTCATAATCTCATGAATAAACTGTGGTTCTATCTTTATTCTTTGTTTATTCCTATCTTTAGTTATGTATGAAGAGGATTAAGAAGGTAACCCGGTGCACTAACTATTGTGTGCAACCTTACTGTGCTATTTCTGCAAGGGACTGTTTTCACGTCTTGAACCTGTGACCTCCTGGTCAAACTACGACAACTCTTACCATTGCACCAAGGCTCCCTTTCATATATATTTTGGATTGTTAGTGCAAAATTGATGTTATCTTGATATATGTTTTTGTCTAGTTGCCTATGTTTTGTGCTCCTATATCATGCTGGCAGTATAAAGATGGTTTTTTTAGATTTTTGTCTAAATTTGAATTATATTATACTCTAAACCAGATTAGCTAATTCACACGTTAAAAGATTAGATATTTAACTGCTATATATGCTAGAAGCGCTTGAATCAATTATATAAAGGACTTATTGTTTTGACTTCTATTCATGTGTTTATACCTACTTCTGTAGGGAATGCTCTTTTTCTTCCATCAGCCTTTTGGTCTTATAATGTTTATGAAATCAACCCAGGGTAATGACATTATTGGCATTTGGCAGAACTCAAAAGTTATAAAACAACAACTATGCCTCAATCCCAAACAAGTTGGGGTTAGCTAAATTATTTCATGTTTGTCATGCATTTCTTTGTGGACGAATATGAATGCAATTTTTGTAATTTGGAATCTCTCCATAGTTCTTGTAATTGCATTATTTTTCCTTCCTTTTCCTTCCTATGTTAGTTCGTAGTAATCAAGCCACTTCTTGGTGCTTTCATTCCCTTATTCCAGCGGTATATCATAGTTGAAGTTGATGAATTGGAATTTTGGCTCCTTCTTCTTATAGCTTATTCGTTTACTCTGTTACTTAAAGTTGGCCACTGTACTTTCTAGGTGCTGGGAGCAGCTTTATAGACTATGAATTGGCTGAAGCTGATCCTGAAGTTCGTGGTATTATTGACAAAGAGAAGGAACGCCAATTTCGGAGCTTAGAGCTTATTGCCTCTGAGAATTTCACATCTCGAGCAGTGATGGAGGCAGTGGGTTCTTGCCTTACAAACAAATACTCTGAAGGACTACCAGGCAAAAGGTGAATTTTATCCCTACCAAAAAAAAGCATCATTGTTTTTTCTTTATTATTTATTTTTTGTGTGGTATGTTTATTTGATGCGAAACATGAATCCCTTCATGGTAGTGAACCCATTTTTTCTTCTTTTATGTAGCTTCTTTAACAATGTCCATCCTCTGTTTTCGTAAATAAATTCCTTTTTCATCTCAGATATTATGGTGGAAACGAGTACATTGACGAGTTAGAAATACTCTGTCAAGAGAGGGCTTTGGCAGCCTTTAACTTAGATGGAAAACAGTGGGGTGTCAATGTTCAACCACTATCTGGCTCTCCAGCAAATTTTGAAGTTTATACAGCAATTCTTAATCCACATGACCGGATCATGGTTAGTTGTAAGCAGCCTCTTCCTTTGGTCTTATAGATTTGCGTGGATTGATATTTATCATTTTTCATTGTAATTCACTTAGGGATTGGACTTACCTCATGGAGGTCATTTGTCCCATGGATTTATGACTCCTAAAAGACGAGTTTCAGGCACATCTATTTACTTTGAATCCATGCCTTATCGGCTTGATGAATCTTCAGGTACTGCATGCCTATATTAAATTCTTAATAGATGAATTTAGACTCTTAACTAGAGTTGTCATTCAATAGGAAGTTCTTTTTGACTTTAAACAGGACTTGTTGATTATGAAATGCTTGAGAAAACGGCAATCCTTTTTCGGCCAAAACTTATTATTGCCGGTGCTAGTGCATATCCCCGAGATTTTGATTATCCTCGTATGAGAAAGGTATATATTGTTTGGAGTTTGCTAGTTGGAGTTACTGCTCCGCTATGATAATTTCTCCCTGTTGATATTTTTGTTTTCTGCATCTAATTATTTCTTTTGTGACACGTACCGAAGATAGCAGATGCTGTTGGAGCCTTTCTCATGATGGATATGGCTCACATTAGTGGGCTTGTTGCCACCTCTGTAGTTGCTAATCCATTTGAATACTGTGACATTGTTACAACGACTACTCACAAGGTATGATTTATATTTTCTTCCTAATGGAGTTCTGTCCAGTAGCCATCCAAGCCCCTTCCACCACTCAAAAAGACAATTTTAATAAACCACAGAAAAGACAAACAGAAACTTATGAAATACAAAAATAATCTTTTCTAGTTTTATTTTCACTGCCCTGATTAACATGGCCATTCATCTCTGTCCAGATTCAAGTAATTAAGCTGATCCTCTGTTCCAAGAACATATGAATTCTGTCATTTTTTCAAATTTCCGGAGCTAAGAGGACTTTCAGTAATTTGTGGGAATAAGATAAGATGATCTCAGTTAGAACTTAAAATTCTCTTATAGTTTTCATAGTTTTTATTGGGGCTGTCAAATTGTTGTTACTGTTGGAAATGGGCTGAAATGCTCAGACCAGCTGCCTGAGGAATGTGGGTTACATCATGCAGTGTAAAGTTAAATTATAGATTTACATATTTTCTAAACCTAGTAGGTCTTCATTGGAAAAGGTAACATACTTAAAAGACTACCTACTTCATCCATAAACTCTAATATTCTGTGGGTTTAGAAAGCTTTTCATTGTGTTGTTGGAGTATTTTTCTTGATAAAAATGGCCCTAAGTTGCACTACTTTGTTCAGTCTCTGAGAGGTCCTAGAGGAGGAATGATATTCTTCAAGAAAGATCCCATTCTAGGTGTTGATTTGGAAACTGCCATCAACAATGCTGTTTTTCCTGGGTTGCAGGTCAGTTTTGTCTTCTATCAACAGTATGTTTTTATTTTTGGTAACTTTGAAATCCCCGAGGGCCAGTAGGGCACCGTTTAAAACTCGATCGATAATGGGCTTGCCTCTCTACCCTTCTCCACTTAAATACCAGGCGTTTGTCTGTGGCAAGGCTTGAACCTGTGACGTGCGCCTAATCCACACATCACATGCTGCGCTCTTACCACTAGATCAAAGCCATGGGCATCGTACACTATTTTACTTCACATTTTGTCTTTAGTTCCCTTGATTGTTAAAACCTACCAATGCCATTTTGACCTTTTGGATATGTTAATATAATGTGGATGAGTTTGACTAGCAATAGCATTGCTTGTCTTCACAGGGTGGCCCGCATAATCACACAATTGGAGGATTAGCTGTTTGCTTGAAGTATGCCAAATCACCTGATTTCAAGGCTTATCAGCACAAGGCATGCATATTCCTGTCTTTTCACTAGATTGTGGCCATTTATGCGGGAAATATAATTCATATGCTGTTTATGCTTCCAGGTGGTCTCTAACTGTAGAGCTCTTGCAAGCCGGTTAACGGAGTTGGGGTACAAGCTGGTTTCTGGAGGAACTGACAATCATTTGGTTCTAGTGGATCTCAGGCCCTTAGTAAGTTCTGCATTTTGCACTGTTTCTTGTCCAGTTATCTTTTCAACAGAAATATTAACTAGGACATGCGAAGATACTGGTATCTCAATAGTGGTGAATGTACTACTAAACTATAAGCACCATCGCATACTGTTTTGTTGATTACCTCTTGAAGAATTTTTTTCGAAATTTGGTAGTTAGAGGGTAACTGAAATGGATGCATACGTAATTGTTAAAATATTGAATTATATAAAGAATGATTATTTGGCTGATTAGTGTTTCCATATGAAATAGTTAAGATGGGTAGGTAAGCTCTATAAAGGATCCTTCTGCCTTTTATGTGTTAATATATGTTTATTACCAGCTACAAGCACCAAGATACAACCAACCTTTTCTTATAAACTTCGATTAACCAGTCTGCATTTGTCAATTAGGGTACTGATGGTGCTAGAGTGGAGAAAATACTTGACATGGCATCAATCACGCTCAATAAGAATTCAGTACCCGGTAAGTATAGTAGCTTAACCATTGCTATTTGTTATTGCCACTTATTATCTTGTCCTTATACCATCAATGAAACTGTAGGTGATAAAAGTGCACTAGTGCCTGGTGGTATACGCATAGGTTCACCTGCAATGACCACTCGAGGTTTCTCTGAGAAGGAATTTGTAACAGTTGCAGACTTCATTAATGAGGGTGTGCAGATAACTCTTGAGGCCAAGAAGTTAGTCTCTGGTTCAAAGCTTCAAGATTTCTTGAAGTTTGTTACTTCACCGGAGTTCCCTTTGATCGATAAGGTGTTAAATTTGCAAAGAAGAGTTGAAGCTTTGACAACCCAATACCCATTGCCCGGCTTGTGAAGAAACATTTGGGGAGACTCAATTGCTTCCAATAGCAAACTGGTCCCAAAAACTGTATAACAGGCAAACATTTTGCCATTTCTTAATGTGGGGTAATGTCATGACTGATATGTATAATAGTTTTGCCTTAAGATAATCAGTTCCTGTTGTCTTGGAAAATAAAGTGGTTTATCGAACTGTTGTACCCCTTCTTTTGGGATTTAAAAAAGGAAAATCTGAGAATAGCAGGATATCATCAGGTTGCAATGCACCTGAATAGTTATGTTATTCTGGTTCAATTTGATTATACTGAACTGTAAAGATATAGAATGCTTTGTAAATGTGCATGTAGTTATGTCATCTTGCTTATGTATTCCTCAGCAGGAGTGCAGGGCCTTTTGAAAATTTATGTGATCACTATTTTCTTAAAAGATACTTTTTCAATGTGAAAAGTTTAAAATAGAGATTTTGGGTATTGCTAGGAGACTTCCATCAAATAAGGTTTGACTTTCAACTTTAAAAGCAAAGTTTATGATAGCAATTCTTTTCAAAGACACTAATAAGCTGTACTTGTTTGATGTTATATGAAATAAGGGGAGATGATCCTCGTTAAGAAACAGATGAAAATCGGCATGGACTTGATTGTCTGAGTGTAGAACACTTTAAAAGAAAAAAGTAATCATCTATGAAATTAATCCAGAATAATATATACAGCGGCATATTAGATTTTCCCCCCTTTCTAATTCATTTGGGATTAGCTCATGTCCTTAAACAATGTAACATGGTTACACACACTCCTTGTATTATGTAAAAACTTTCTTTGTTCCAATTTGTTTGAGATTTATTTATTAGTCTATTATAAAAAGAATGACATATTTATATATTTAAAAATAATTAATTTTAAATTTTTTATTTTATTTTAAATAAGAAATTTTTATGATTACACAAATATTATAATATGTTTATACCATAAATTTTTAAAGTTTTATAAATAGGGGCGGAGCTATTGTATAGGGTACGGGTTCGGCCGAACTAGTTACTTTGGTTCAAACTCTGTATTTGTCTAAAGAGATTTATTTTGTATAAATTATTAATTTAGAATCTCAAAACTGATTAGAATCTATAACCTATAAACATCAAATCTTGACATCTATTTATAGACATAAGTATTATACTGTGTTTATGAGCAAAAGTTTTAAAACGAGTACTCGCTTTTTTAAACATAGCCACGAATCAAACAATATGAAACAAATTAGAAGAGTGGAAGTAGAAATTTAGATTTGAACAAATACTACCAATTACGTTAACTTTAAAAAAGTTTTAAAATCGAAGAGGGACATAGGGTACCTATATGTGGGCCGTGCATTAGAAGCTAGGGTTTAAGATAGAAAGAAGAACACACTCGCAATAAATCACAGGTAAATTCTTCACGATTTGCTGAATAGGAAACCCTACATTTCCATAATTTTTGTAGCTAAGGATGCCAAAAAAGAGTAATTCTAAGAAGCCTAAACCAGTGGATGCAACAGCAAGTCCTGTTGTAGAAAAGTTGAAACCAACTCCTTCTTCTAAACCAAAAAAATCAGGCAATGAAATCGACGAAATATTTGCTGGAAAAAAGAGGAAGAAACCGGAACAACTAGAAAAATCAAAATCAAGCGGAGATTCCATTACAGAGCCAAAAAAGCTGAAGAAAAGCAAAGATAAAAGTAGTAATAGTAGAGTTCCTAACGTGTTATCTGAGCCGCCACGTCGACAGAGGAAAAAGACGGCGGATGGGTTAACGATATACACGGAAGAGGAGTTGGGTTTGGGAAAGTCCGATGGTGGAGGTACCTCACTTTGCCCATTTGATTGTGACTGTTGTTTTTAGTGAATTCTGCTGGAATCATTTAAATTAAATGAACTATCAGTTTGTAGTGAAGTTATATAGTTTAGGATGGAATTTTGTTCTCTTTGGCTGACTAGCGTACAATTTTTCTGGAATGTATGAGAAATTTTATGTTTAGACTTAAAATAGTTAGTCTGCTGGTGCATTATCAACAGTCAATTTACACACAACTTTGTATCGAACGAGTGCATCATGGTTATGTGTATTCGTGGAATTGTTCAAAATACACTAAAAGTTGACAAAAAACCGAATGTACCTGGCTCATATAACATAGATAAGGGGAATACTGCTTTGAGTTTTTCATTTGTTGTTTCTAGTGCAAATGGATGTACTTGTGGTTTTCCCTTTCTGCATTAGAGGTTGCACCAAGATGGGCTTCATATATATATAATCAGCACTGGTCATAACTTTGCAAAAGTCAGAGACGATCTCATGTAAGATGGTATGCTAGCAAAGGCATCAGAGGAGATAGGTAGACCTGTATAAGTACAATGAATTGTTCTTTACTGTAAACACTTGTGGTTGATGGGTGGCAGGGGTGGATGTAGCAATATGGGGACGGGTTCAATTGAACCTATAACTTTCGATACGGAGCATAAATTTATATGTAAAAATTCGCTAGAACTGCAACAAATAGTGTATGAACCCATAATTTAAAAAATATAATGGCTTCAATGCTTATAACTTTAAAGATTGAACCCATAGAGTTTAAATCCTGGATTCGCCTATTGGATGGACAAGCTAACGAAGCTTGCCTATAAACATCAGTATTAGGTCCCCATTCTTAGTGTAGGAAGTGCTTTTTTGGTGTTACCCAAGCATTGCGACAATCAGGATAAGCCCATATGGATCATTGCATGGGTCCATGTGAGGTAGTATCTCATTATTTGATGATCTGATGAAGTCATGAAGATGGTTCATCGTCCGGGGAAGGTGGAAGTTTGTTGGAGTTTGGAGCCACAGATCTGGCCAATATTTCCAGCACCATGTTACAAAGATGAACCCTCTTCATGTAGTTTTTTCTAATGCAGCATTTTAGGAATACGGTCTTTGATCTGAAGAAAGAAAGGGTCCAAACATGACAAGAAGAAAAGAATTGAAAGGAGAAAAATTAATGGGCTGGGAGCAAAACTAGCAAGTTGAAGGCTCGAGAATGGTGCAGGCAGCATACTGATGGCAAGCAGAACAATCTGGGAAGGCAGACAGAATGGCGCGTAATAGTATAATGGAGGGAAAGCTGGAATTTTTGTCGGAATCACCAGTGACAGTGAGGAGAGGGAGGAGGGACTGTGCAGCTGGAAAGAGGAGAGAAAATAAGGCTGTTGTGAAAAACCTAACCTACAATTGTGAATTGTGGGATTGTATTAATCACAGTGAGAGGGATAAAGTCAAAAATTAACCTAAACATGTAAAAAGTATATTATATAACACTATGAGCATCACAGCTTTTTTTTTGTCCATTTGGTAAAGTAGATGCTTTCTTCTTTATATAGCTGAAAAACTCATCTAGCCGGTTTACTCAGCTTTTGTTTTACCACCTAACTCATCTTCCAAGCCTAGAAGAGAGAAGTGAGCTCAACTATGCAGAAAACCTTGCCAGACTTTCAAGTCTCCTGTAAATTCTATAAACTTAAAAGTGTCTCATGAGACAGCACCTCAGTCTTGGATTAACTCAGCTGCTGTTTCGTCCGAACTTGGTTTCTCTCGATAATATTAGAATGAATAGCTTATATAGCCTAGTCTTATTTTATATTTTTGACTTGCATGTTGTACCTTATATTTGGAAATCTGCTCTGCGCAATCAAATTGCCCGATTGTGTGAAAAACTAGTTACGTTTTCTTTCAACTAAACTCAAAATTAGCTCAATCCACCTAACTTTTATTGCATTTGAATTGTTCTTCCAAGCGCCAAAGCATAGAAGCAACACAGGTTATTTAGAATTTTAGCTTGCAGTCCGGTTCTCGTGAATAAAATTTGCCTGATGAGTGGTTGATGCTTGTTTGATCTGGGAGACTTAATTGTACACTTTAGTGTTAAGGAATTCCAGACCTGCTGAGAAAATCATTGTCATATATACTCTCTGAAGTTGATGGAAATGGATGGCTATTCTTACGCAAAAACAGTGAGCAGTAGTTCTGTGCTGCTTCCCCTTGTGTTGTTCCTACAGTAATCGCTATGTTCTTTCACTTGAATGTTTCCTGCTGTTGTGCAGATTAATTAATGCAGCTCACACACATGGGAAAATAGCACCTCTTTTGACACTAAACTGTTTCAGGCCTGCAATTTTTCTTTTAATTGATGTTACGACTACAATCTCCCGCAACTTAGGAAAGCACAATGTCCATAATTGACTAATCCAGGGATAATGATAACAGACGAGCACCTAAGGGTGTGACTTAGTGGTCAATGAAGTGAGTTGAAAATCATGAGGTCTCAAGTTCAAATACCAGCGGAAGCAAAAATACTAGGTAATTTCTTCTTATATGTCCAAAACTTTGGTGGATCGAGTTACTCGGTACCTGTGTTGGTGAGAGATAAAATTAGTCGAGGCGTGTGCAAGTTGGATCGGACATTGCGGTTATTAAAAAAACAACTGACAATGATGCACAATAACAATGATGATGATGATGATGTGCACTAAGACAATACTACTTCCTCTGTTCCAGTTTATGTGAACCTGGGCACGAATTTAAGAAAAAATGAAGACTTTTGGAATTTGTGGTCCTAAACAATTCAAAAGGGGGTCCAGAGTATTTGTGTGGTTATAAAATCTTTCTCATTAAGGGTAGAATTATAAGTTTGAGCAAAATTATTTCCGAATTTAGAAAGGAGTCATTCTTTTTGGAACGGACCAAAAAGGAAATAGGTTCACATAAACTGGAACGGAGGTAATATTTCTTATTAGTCATTTTTACACGGTAGGACCTTTTTAAAGAGTTATTAATATAAATGACATTACTATTTTGGTTTATTCCAAAAAAGCATATTTATTTACAATTATGGCATCTTTTGAAAACCACATACGTTTAATTGCCATCAAGTTTTAAAATATCCACTAATTAAGGGATCACTATTAAGGGTTGGATTGCCAACAAGTTTTTTCTTTTTGTCCATTTGCCCCTCTTAACGTGGTACTCAAACTACTTAAATACTACTTACCTAAGGCAATACTTTGTTGTTCGAATATGTAAACCTACAAACTTTATGCTAATGAAACAAACGTAAATTAAATAGATCCAGCAGCCAGCACGGTATCGTTTTATCCACACTTGGATTTCCCAAACTTCTTGTGTCGCTTATTACACCAGTAGTAGCCCTGGGGGGCGATCAAGCTTTCCATACGTAATGGCAGATATATATTCGGTCGGTGTACGAACACGAATACAGTATTATTCTTAGAATTGTACAGAACAACTTGATCTTTGTTTGCCATCATAATTACGTATTTACTTCGAAATTCCTTATGAAATATAAGGATGTCCATGATTCCCTTTTTCCGTACTCCTTCATGATCAATATCTCATTACCCTCATCACGTGCCAAGCAAGTTACGGAAAGGCATTTATTTAAAACTCCTAAACCAACAATAAACTTAGGTGGACAAGGCTCTTGAAACGTATGAAATGTCATGGGCGGCTTTCCAGCCATGCCCGTGACCCCTTGGACGTGCCTCATGGCGTTCTGGCAAGCCTCCCAACGCCTAGTTTCATGGATGGTCCCGTGGTCTTGGCCGCGCCAAGTGACAAGTGCGCCTGTGCCTATATCGCCCCACCGATAGCCCTCGCCAGCGCCCAACCGCAGGAAGATCAGATGCCAACAGCGTCGCACGCACAGACTTTGATGCTAAAGGCAATATTGCTGCCAATAGACCTGCTTCTACCTTGTAGAAATCTAAATTATTTTCATTGTAAATATAGAGTAGTTTTACTTCCTGTATTTCCATTATGTTTCTCTAGCTTAATTAGGCCAAGTCCTCTAACTTTGGTTTATTTTTTTTAAGCATTATTAGGGGATCAAGCAATCAAACTTCCTAACAAGCAACCAATTCTCTATATTGGTGTCTCTCCCCCTCGACACCGTGTTGCTTTTCTGTAATAGCTTTCGTTAATGCAATCAAGCTTTCTTTCATTCTCATTCTCTTTTTATTCTCTCAATTGCTCTTGATATTGATTTTCCTGTACGACATTGTCAATCTCGTCTAGCTTACGGAGGGTACCCCAGTTGGTGGATAGTAACTGCACGGACATCGGTTGCTTAGCCTTGCGTTGCCCTTCCAAGGAATCTCAAGAAGACACCGCGTAACATAAAGCATCAAAATAAATTAATTCGTTACGAGGAGGTGAATCCCTCAAATCCCAGTATTTACTACATTTCAATTGAGGTTAGTACAATTTTTTTTGTCTAGGTAGCATTACTTTAAATAACGTTTCTTGACACCTACCATATAGTGAAGTTGTCCGTGCAAAGCAATGGCACCACGGACCAAAGGGATATAATACGAGACATCCAACTTTCTTCACTCTTTGCCTTTAAGACTTGCAATTATAACATATTTATAATCAATATACACTGAGTATATAAAAAATATTGGCTTGTAACCATTCTTAGAGGAGTCAAAACAAAGTCCCCGAGCATAATATTGCCTTCTCTTGTTAAATCATCGAGCTCAAGCAACTTAGAACAAAATCTTGTAGTAGGATTCCACAAGAATATATTCTCTTCCACCTTTATTAGTAGGAGATCGACTATGACAAGAACCTTTCAACAAATTACAACCCAATGTGAAGCGTGGAATAGACTTGCATGCCATCCTTGTTGAGTGGCCTAATTTTACTGAATGGATATCTAAGATTTTTGAAGAGTATTTTTTGGCTTAGAAATCGGAATAAGGGCATAACTTTGATGTACGAAAGCGCAATCGCTCCTCCTCGTCGTTCTTGATTCAACAACTCGAATTTGGGATCGGAAATCCAAGAAAGCCATGGCTTAGAAATACACTTGAATCGCAAAAGAGATTTTGCTAGTAAGTTTGAGATAATAGTGATAGTAATATTGTCCGGTATATATAGTTGCCATGTGATGTTATGGTGTCCGATGAGAAACTTTTTTTTTCTAAGGGCTGGCGCATTTTGAAGTTGAAAAAAACAAAAGTTCCTTATTTGAAAACAAAAAGATTCATTTTCTCGAAAACAAAAAGGTTTACTTTTCCTTTTTTCCTTCTTTTCCTAATAAGCAATAGCATCACGTATTTTGGCCCGTCCAGAAGTCCAATGTTCACCAAAAAATAGAACAAAAGAGAAAACAAGGCCAATGGATACCAATGTGAATTTGTTATTGACAAGAGAATGCAGTACAATAAACTAGTAAAGGAATAGACTAAAATCCTTAAACTAAACACTACGAGCGTCAATAGTTGAATAAAAATTCCCTAATGAGTGGTTGATATTTGTTTGATCTGGGAGGCTTAATTGACAATTTAACTTGGTGCACCAATAAAGGAATTTCAGTACTGCTGAAAAGATATTTATCATACACTTCCTTCGACATTCAGTTGAGTGTTAACATGTCCAACATAATTCTGCACCTAAGATAGACGAATTAGTTTCTAATTTAGGGAAGTGGTAGGAGGTAGCAGCTACTCGATAGAATAGTTGAGGTGTGTGCAAACTAATTTGGACATTACCGTTATTAAAGAAAAAAAAAAAAAAAAAAAACTTTGGCTTCGGCATCGAGAGAATAAATCAGAATCACGAGCTTTAAAAAGTACATTTTGAATTCAAAGTTAAAATAACAAAATAAAGAAAAAGAGCTTTATTTATGAGACTTTCATCTTATGTCTTCCATGATGCATGATTAGTTTTTGTCCATGCTATAACTATTAGTTTTCGATTAGTATATCTTTGGTCCAGAAAATACAAAACTTCATCTGCTTTTACTCTTAAAAGAAAAATTACTTTTTTCAGCTCGAGAAATAGCTCGAAAAACTCTATTTTGTTTTTCATAAGATTCCACCAAATATCTTTAACTCCAAGATATATACTTGCTTATTTAAAAAGACTTGGACTTGCATGCAAACCAACTCTAGGCTGTCCCTCAACTACTACATTAAATTATCTCTTAGTTCACACGGATTTATATTAGCAGGTGAAGATTGTCCAAAATCATATAAGGAGACCAGGAACTCCACATTCCAGCGATATGGAACCCCCCTCCCCCCCATGTCCAGGTCTGTCAAACTAACTGGAGCATGGACAACATAAATGCGGGCACAACATCAGTAACAATAAAGAGAAATTTTCAGAAACCACAATTGTTTAGTGACAATTAACTTCCTATACCTATTATATACATAATTACTTCCTATAACTACTATTTAGTTATTACACGACTGTATTTGATGTATTCGCGCTACTGTATTCACTAGCTGAATTCGTCTTAAAAAAATAGGGGAATCCAGTTGTGTGACTGTATTCGCTGTAGTCGCGCTACTATGAATACATTAGCGGAATTCGCCTAAAAATAGGGGAATCCAGCTGTTTAATAACGAAAAGGGGATCAATTAGCGTGTATCACTCCTAATTTAACTCAACAAAATCAATTCTGCATAAATTTCGCTGCTACTGTGATATATTCCATGTATTCGCGCGACTGTATTTATAAATACAATGATGTAATCAAGAAATATGGTGTATACCATTCTATTCAATTCGATTGTATACATTTTATTCAATTCACAGATATTCATTATTCACTATTATACATTGTATTCAATTCACCGTATTCAATTCGACTGTATTCAAACAACAAAAAATCACAAAATACAGTGATATTCGGCTGTATTAAAAAAATACTGACCTTCAAAATACATAAATATGGGCGAAAAAATAATATATTTATATAAAAATACAATGTATTTGAGTATATTTGATAGAGTACAATGTATTTGTATCATTGTATTTGACTAAAATAGCAAAGAAGAGAAAAAAGTTCGTCGAAGATGGCGTTTTCCGGCCAAGCAAAATACTGTATACATTTTATTAAAACAAAAAATGGAGATGAACAAAAACCCGACCCACAGATCTTCTCCGGCGTAGCCATGGCCAGATCTATTCGCCTAAGAGGATGAGCCAATAGTGGATGATAACACTTCTAACGCCTACTGTTCGCCTACTCCCTCTTCGCTTCAGAAAGTCCACCATAGCCACCAAAAATGACTGCTGTGACGACCGTCTTGATGGAAAAAGGGAGAGAGATTTGAGGGAGAAAAGAGAGAATTGAGAATCTTGCTGATAGAGAGAGAATGAAGAAAGAAATATTATAATTGGCGTAATTCACTCCTCAATGGTAGGATATAAAATAAATACTTATTTTGATATAAAATAGAAAAGGTAGCTATAAGTAATAATATTTTAAAATTAGTTTGGTTTATAATAAATAGGATGTAATAGTTTGCTATAGGAGGTAAAATTTGAGATGGTCCTGACTATGATACCATATTAAATGGACCTTGGACCTAACTCAACCCCAAAAGCTAGCTCATAAGGCGAAGATTGCACAAGACCATATAAGAATCATATAAGGAGCCCAGGAACTCCACAGCCCAGCCGATGTGGGACTCAACAATTTGTTAACATCGATCTTAAAGTTTATTCATAGTTTTTTTAAATATTTATTCATAGTAATTCCAGTCCTTCACAAAGGAACGACACAGTACTAAGTAAATAAGTAATTAATTTAATACTACTATTATTAGCAATGACACTGGACTATGTGGTATTTGTAAAGTTGGAGTTTTTGTTCTCTTATATATGCGCAATTTCCTTTTCAATTAAAATTGAGCATGACACTGACCATAAGAGTTGTTGATCTCTTTGTTCTTTCTGTGGTTATTAAAGAATAATTCTCAGAAAATTGATGCTCATGTACTAATGCTTCAAGCTCCACTATTGATAAAATGCAAATTTGATAAAATATATCAGTTTGGTGACTCACTTTCTGATACTGGCAACTTCATTAGAGAGAGCCTCACTGGATTTGGTGCTCAATCAATATATGCAACACTTCCTTATGGAATGAATTTTCCAGGGGGGACCTTCTGGACCAGCATGCTCATCATTGATTTCATAGGTATAAAACTTCATGACTAAATATTTGTCACAGGTTAATTTTGATACTTACTAGTCGGTTGTATTCAAACTATATTTTTGAACCTTGTATATAGATTTTGGAGCTAAATTGTTGCAAAGTTCGGGAGCGTGTATTGTAGACACATTAGATTTTAAGTCATTAGCGTTTGTATTTCTTTTTGTGCATATTCAAACGGATAATGTATTTCTCATATCAGTGTTGTATTCTTATTCTTAGTTGCTCTTGACTTGTGACACAAATTCTTGGGTAGTTAATGAAATTTCGCATTTTAGTTGCTTATTTATAAGGCTATCTTCTATTTTGGGTTACACATGTATTAGTTGATTCACCTAGCGGATTGACTTAGATGCCATCATGATCCGATGTAATTTTGGCTTGTGACATTTCTCTTTTTTCTATTATTGACAAGTACAGTCAAAAGTTAAAATTAGCAAGAAATCAAGTGGGTAGAACTATATATTTCTTCTTAAGGTGCTTTTGTCGTGACTTCTGCTCAATCATGTACTTGTTTTCTTTTACTTGGATTCACCCATTAATGTTTCTTTTATTGTTAGACTTATGGTTCCGTTTTTTGGGGATGGTGGGGGAAGAGAAGGGAGAGGGGGATGGTGGCAGGAGTGGCGGAGGAAGGTGGTGGGCTGATGGCATAAGAGAGAATAAGGAAGGAGAGAAAAAAAAGTTTAATAAAAATATGAGCCTCCTAGAATAGGTTTACTATATCACTATACCTTGTCAGTAATTGATATTTAAAAGACACAGTTTAAATATACATCAGATGTTCAATAAGTCAGCCCTTAAAATAAAGCGTTTAAGTACTGCAATTTTGAGTATATTTATTTGGCCAATAAACATACTCCATAGCATTGAGCTATATATCTTAGAAATACTGCAACTTTATTTTGCGATAATCTTAGTGTACTTTACATAATTACAATTTCAGTTTTGCATGCTAGAACAAATTAAGCATGGAGAGATAGGTTACTTAAGGTCAATTTATTGCTCATTTGGTCGATCCAAAAAATCATCTAGCTGATATTTCACACAAAGGATCATCTAGCTGATATTTCACACAAAGGATCAATTCTCAGTGTCGTGGAGAAAGTAAGGAGTACTGGGGATCAATCTACCTCGTATTTAGCTTGAGATAAAGTGTTTGAAGTGTAACGACCCGATCGATCATTTTGTGTAATTGTGTCCCGTTTCCTTACTTTGATACTTTATACATGTGTGTTTATGGTTTTAAGACTTACGAAATTGATTAGTTTCGTTCCGGGGAGATTTCGGGTTGAATTGGACCCTTTGGCTCTTGGTTTAGAAGCCTAAGTTGATTATGTTGACTGAACTTTGACTTTTGTGAAAACGACCCCGGAATGGTATTTTAGTGGCTCCGATAGCTTCGAATTGTGATTTTAAACTTAGGCGTATGCCCGAAATCGAATTCGGAAGTCCGTAGATTGATTTATGTTGTTTTGCCGAAAATTGACAATTTGAAGTTTAGAAGTTTAACCGTATGTTGACTTTTGTCTATTGGGATTCGTAATTTAGTTTTGGGACTTGGAATAGGTCCGTTATGCTTTTTAGAACTTGTCTGTAAAATTTGGTGTCATTTAAAGTTGATTTGATAGGATTCAGACGCTTGGTTGCTATTCTAGAAGTTCTTGAACTTTACTTTGAAATTCATGTGTTTTGGTGCTCGATTCGTAGTTCTAATATTATTTTTGTATTTTGATCACGCGAGCGAGTTCGTATGATATTTTTAGACTTGTGTGAATGTTTGGTTTGGAGCCCCGAGGGCTCGAATGAATTTCGGGCGTGTTTCAGAATGTTTTGGACTGATAACAGAAATCTGGTGTGCTGATGCCTTTGGTGTTGCATTTGCAAATACCAGGGCCGCAGTTGCGACCTTAGCAGGGGGATCACAGGTATCACAATTGCGATGCCTGGGTCGCAATTGCAAAGGTGAACTAGGCTGGGCTAGTTTCGCATTTGCGATATAATTGTCGCTTTTGCGAGGGAAGCAAGCTTCGCAATTGCGACTTCCCACATAGGCTGTCAGTGCTGCATTTGCGAGATTTCCTTTGCAATTGCGAACTCAGTGTCGCAATTGCGACAACTGCAACTGTTACACCCCATATTTTCGTACGTGAGAGTACGTCATAAGTCAATTAATGTAAGCTCAGAAATAAGATTATATTTGGATGTATATAAATTAAGTTAATCGTGTTACCTTGGAGGTTACAAATATTTAAGATCATGAATAACTAGTACCACGAGGGTTGGAAAGCTTAGAAGCTAAACGAATTGAAGAAAATAAGTTTCGTCGAAAGGCGACAAGTTTGGAATGTTATAACATGTACTTTTGGGGTGAGACTAGGGTGCTTAATATGATAAGGAGGTTATGTTATGAGTTATTTTAGTCATATGATAGTTGTGTGTTATGTTTTGAAGTTAAGCGAGTTGTGGAACAAAAGTTGAAAAAGGTCATCACAAGTTAGATTCATAAATGTGCTAAAAATTAGGTTAAATGTAGCAGCGCTTTTCTCTCAGTATAATAAGAGTTACGGGGTGATCCACCTATCAAATTGAAGATGTACAAGTATAGTTTCCAACGCGTTAAACCGTTCGTCAATACGACATCATAGTAGAGAGATATTTGTGTTTTTGCGAGACTGCGCAAACAGCTCCCTATGGGACCCACTTAGGCGGTTGAGATATCTTGATATATATATATATATATATATATATATATATATATATATATATATATATATATATATATATATATATATATATATATATATATATATATATATATATGTGTGTGTGTGTGTGTGTGTGTGTGTGTGTGTGTGTGTGTGTGTGTGTAAATCATTATTTTTCACTTTCTTCAGACCCTATACACCTAAGAACTTTCTCTTAAAGTTCTCTCATGATCCAAGACCCAAACCAAGGGCAAATAACACAAATCAAGTGTCGGAAATCCTGTAGCGCTAGTGAGTTTCTTATTCTTCTTGTGGTTGCTGATTTTGGTGTGGTTACAGCTCATGTGGGGAGTTGTTTAAAGTGGTTTAAGTTCTATAAAACACTATTCCAAGGTTTTCATATCAACCCTAGGTGATTTCAAGTCTTCCAAAGTGATTCTAGTGTCGAGAAACCCGAATTGATTGCTAGTTTCGCTTTCTTGTTCTTGAGGCTGCGTTGCAAGGATATTTCGTGGTGAACTAAGCTAAAATTAGAGTTGTTATTATCTATTTAAGGGTAAGGAACCTTTTACTCTACATGTATTTAAGATTATCCAAGTTACGGCTAAATCGTTGAAGCTAGAACTTGTGAGATATCGATCGAAAGGCTTGTTAGTAATGCTGTTGATTGTTGGACTGTTTGGGAGGTGTTATTGAAGTGTTTTATGGCTGGAAAATTTATAGAATAACCTGAGTATATTGTGTTGTTATTACCAATATTTTCCTGAATATAAATAAGAGGTAAAGGGTTCCAAATATAATGTTATTAGACATGAATCGAGCTTGCCACTCGATGTGTTATTGTACTGGTTGTGTTCCATATAGCTATTGGTTGTTGTTTGGACTGTTTGGTGACTTTTAGTAACTTAGGGGATGCAGTACAAATAGGGGAGGGGCTGTCTGTTTTCTTGTAGAAAATAGGTTTTGACATATAAGAGTTACAATGCTTATATGACGAGTACGAACTCGGTTTACTCATTGTAGACGTAGGAAGATCATATTGAGCTTGGTTGACGATTGCAAAGGTATGTTAAGGCACTTCTTTCTTTCTTTTGGCATGATCTAAAGTGAAATGAACGTAAATAATACGCTCTTTCATAACGGATCTACTCATAGCAACGATTGATGTTAATGTTGCTTCTCTTATTCTTATGTTATCAAATGTTGTTGGTACTTCCTAATTCTTATAAGGTTCATAGTGAAGAGTTAGTCCTAATAACGTGTACAGAGGATACCGACCTTACGTCACTCCGAAAGGTTTAGAATGTGATTCCATGAGTCGAGCATGCATTATATATATGTATCTATTTTACTCTACCGAGCCACGCTATAGTTGGCCGGGTACGACACCTATTGTGCAACCACTGATCAATTGGGTTTTACCGAGCTCCACGTGGCCGGGTACGATTCTACCGAGCCTTATGATGGCCGGGTACGATATGATGATGATGATGCCCACAGAGGCGAATGTTTTAAGGGTTTATGTATTTATACATATGTATCATGCATTTCATGTAAGTAGCCCTCAGAGGTACTAAGATGTTACATGTTGTATATTCTCTATCCTTGCTTATATTGTATCTTCTCTACCTCTCTTTTGCATTATTGTTCTTATTTATGCTTTCCTACCTTACATACTCGGTACTTTATTCGCACTGACGTCCCTTTTGCCTGGGGATGCTGCATTTTTGTCACGCCCCGAACTCAGGGAGAGTGACAGGCATTCAACCGAGTGAACTCGGCCGAGCAAGCCTACTAGATGCCTTCTACCCAAACTCACCCATGAATAACAAGAAGATATCTATTCATTAATAAGATATTAAGGAGATCATGTATACAATATCAATCCATTACTATTAGCTACTTCATTCATAAGTCCCCAAAATGTTACATTATACATTCATCGTTTAGAAATGAAACATATGGTACAATTACAACATCTTTAATTTGACCTTCCCAATACTAACGTACAACCCACACCATGTCTACGGAGCCTCTAACGGGTACAAGAGAGTACTAGGATAATGCCGACAACAAGGCCCCGACTATACCTCAAAACACAATACATGAGAAAATAAAAGGTACATGACCCGATATGAAATGAGGCCCACCAAGTAGCTAAGAGGAGGATATACTGTTGTCACTGATCGATGCCGCATGCTATAGAACCACCTGTATCCATTAAAAGATGCAGCGCCCCCGACAAAAGGGACGTGAGTACATGTGGAATAGTACTCGTATGTAAGGCAGACAGAACAATATATGAAAATACGATAACTCAAATAAGAGGTAAATAAAGGACATCAAGGAACTACGAAACATCCCATAGATTAAAATTTCAAGTCTTATTATACTTACATCATTTTAAACCTCTTTTAGGATCAATTGAGCCATATGAACTATATGTGGAATACATAATATAATGTAATTGAAACAACATGTACAAACAACGCCGATGAAAGTGACACCTATTGCCTGTGTTAATAATGCGCCTCACTAAACCGTCCATATCCCTCTCTTATCTTACACCTATACATTTCACCTGTGCGTTTCATAGGCCGTTCACATTGTTTACTTACACAATACACCTGTACGTTTCATAGACCGTTCACAGTGCTTACTTACATAATACACTTGTGCATTTCATAGACCGTTCGCAGTATCACCTATACAATACACCTGTGTGTTTCATAGACCGTTCACAGTGTTCACATATCATATACTTATGTGTTTCATAGTCCGTCCATAGGATCACATACTACATTATATACCTATGCGTTTCATAGCCCGTCCATAGGGTCACATACCACATTATATACCTATGCATTTCATAGCCCGTCCATAGGGTTCACCTATACCATTATACACCTATGCATTTTATAGCCCATTCATAGGGTCACATATTACATTACAATACACCTATGCGTTTCATAGACCGTCCATAGTGTTCCTTACACAATACACCTATGCGTTTCATAGACCGTCCATAGGATTACATATCATATTATACACCTATGCATCTCATAGACCGTCCATAGTGTTCACATATCATATTGTACACCTATGCATTTCATAGACCGTCTATATGATTCACATATACCATACAATATACCTATGCGTTTCATAGACCGTCCATAGGGTTCATTCATATTATATATGTGATGACCCAAAATGTTATCTTTAAATTTAATAATTAATTCTGTATTCTAAGACCTCGAAAAGCACTATTTATCATTACTCAACTTGCGTGTGCAATCCGAAAAAAATTTCCAGAAAGTTTTTAGGTGAAAAATGAATTAAAATGTGAATTAGAGCTTTAAAACTCAACTGAGTTGACTTTGGTCAACATTTTGAGCAAACGGACTCGGATCAGTGTTTTGATAATTTTGGAAGGTCCGTATCGTGATTTGGGACTTAGGCGTATGCCCGGAATCAAATTCCGAGGTCCCTAGCCAGAGATATGGAATTTTGATAAAAAATTAAAAGTTTAAGTTCAAATAGTGACCGGATGTCAAATTATGTGCAAACGACCCCGGAATAGAATTTTGAGGATTGCAACAGCTTCGTATGGTGATTTTGGACTTAGGAGCGTGATCGGAATTTTATTTGGAAGTCCGTAGTAGAATTAGGCTTGAAATGCCGAAAGTTGAATTTTTGGGAAGTTTGACCGAGGGGTTGACTTTTTGATATCGGGGTCGAAATCCGATTCTGAAAATTTTCATAGCTCAGTTATATTATTTATGACTTGTGTGCAAAATTGAAAGTCATTCCGAATTGATTTGATGTGTTTCGACACAAGATATAGAATTTGAAAGTTCAAAGTTCATTGATTTTGATTTGAGGTGTGATTCGTCGTTTTGATGTTGTTTGATGTAATTTGAAGGCTCGACTAAGTTCGTATGGTATTTTGGGACATGTTGGAATAATTGGTTAAGGTCCCGAGGGTCTCGGGTAGATTTCGAAAGGTAAACGGAATGGATTTCGGACAAAGTGCAGAAATTTCTGTTGCAGAAATTCCATGCGTGGAGCCAAGTTTGGAAGCTTATATCTCGCACAAAATAAGGAATCAGAAAATGTGCAAAACATGAAAGTTGTAGTCGTTGGATTATAAGTTCCAGAAAGTTAAACTATGCATTATTTGGACATTTGTACAGAAAGTTATGATGGATTGAATGAAGGCTGGTAGAGCAGTTTCGCCAGAAATTCTGATGCATGCAGCCGACTTTGGGAGCTTATATCTCGCAATGCATAAGGAATTAGAATAATAGTAAAACATGAAAGTTGTAGTCGGTGGATTCTAGTTTCCAGAAAGTTAAACCATTTATCATTTGGACATTTGTACATAAAGTTGTGATCAATTGAAGTAAGACTAGTAGAGCTATTTCTGGTGGACTTTTAGTGACGAAAAATGGACTTTTAGTGACGGATTGGCAGAAACTTAAGGACCAAAAAATGGTTATTTCATTCATTTCGTTTTGGATTTTTGGAGCACGGTTCTTGGGCGATTTTTGGGCGATTTTCACGGGAAAACATTAGGGTAAGTGTTCCTTATCCTATATTGATTATATTTCATGATTCCATACTCATTTACATCATGAATCCGTGAATTTATGGAAGAAAAATCAAGATTTTTGCAAAATCTTCCAAAAACGAAAATTTAAGATTTGGAGGTCGAGTTGTTATCGGATTTTGGTAAAATTGGTATGGGTGGACTCGTAATTGAATGGATTATCGGATTTTATAAGTTTCGCCGTATTCCGAGCAAATTTTGAGCTAATTTCGGATTTTAATGAAAATGTAATATTTTCTTATGAAATTGATTACTATAATTTTTGTTGACTGTATCGAATTAATTATGACTAGATACGAGTCGATCGGAGTCGGAAAATCAAGGAAAAAGCATAATACTTGGTTAAATTGGAGCAAGTCGAGGTAGGTGACTTGTCTAACCTTGTGTGGGGGAAATTTCCCCTAGGATTGGTATTGATGTGATTATTGAAATGTGTTAAAAGTCGTGTGCACGAGGTGACAAGTGTGTACACGGGTTAAATTGCAAAAGATTATATTTTTAAATTGTGCAGATCACTGTTGCGCATTTATTAAATTATTTTATCTTGTTATATTCTTCATCATTAATGTGAGATATATACTTCAAATTTGTTTGATCTTTTCTTACTAATTATTTTACCTGTTTAGTTGAAACTTGGTTTCTTTTATTCTGTGCATTATTTGAAGGTTGATTTTCTTTAAATTAAATATTATTAATATGAAGTATTTGACATTTTTAAACTTGATATTGAAGCAACGTAGTAAAGATTTTGAAATATTATTTTCCTAAATTATTTACTCCTAAATATTTTTATACTCATTGTGAGGGAGCCGTGAGCTCTTTATTGTGGAAAACTATTATTGATGATTTATTTTGGCATGAGCCGTGAGCTCTTTTCCAGAAAGTTTTTAGGTGAAAAATGAATTAAAATGTGAATTAGAGCTTTAAAACTCAACTGAGTTGACTTTGGTCAACATTTTGAGCAAACGGACTCGGATCAGTATTTTGATAATTTTGGTAGGTCCGTATCGTGATTTGGGACTTAGGCGTATACCCGGAATCAAATTCCGAGGTCCCTAGCCAAAGATATGGAATTTTGATAAAAAATTAAAAGTTTAAGTTCAAATAGTGACCGGATGTCAAATTATGTGCAAACGACCCCGGAATAGAATTTTGATGATTCCAACAGCTCCGTATGGTGATTTTGGACTTAGGAGCGTAATCGGAATTTTATTTGGAAGTCCGTAGTAGAATTAGGCTTGAAATGCCGAAAGTTGAATTTTTGGGAAGTTTGACCGATGGGTTGACTTTTTGATATCGGGGTCGAAATCCGATTCTGAAAATTTTCATAGCTCAGTTATATTATTTATGACTTGTGTGCAAAATTGAAAGTCATTCCGAATTGATTTGATGTGTTTCGACACAAGATATAGAATTTGAAAGTTCAAAGTTCATTGATTTTGATTTGAGGTATGATTCGTCGTTTTGATGTTGTTTGATGTAATTTGAAGGCTCGACTAAGTTCGTATGGTATTTTGGGACATGTTGGAATAATTGGTTAAGGTCCCGAGGGTCTCGGGTAGATTTCGGAAGGTAAACGGAACTGTTGCAGAAATTCCGTGCGTGGAGCCAAGTTTGGAAGCTTATATCTCGCACAAAATAAGGAATCAGAAAATGCGCAAAACATGAAAGTTGTAGTCGTTGGATTATAGGTTCCAGAAAGTTAAACTATGCATTATTTGGACATTTGTACAAAAAGTTATGATTGATTGAATGAAGGCTGGTAGAGCAGTTTCGCCAGAAATTCTGATGCATGCAACCGACTTTGGGAGCTTATATCTCGCAATGCATAAGGAACTGAATAATTGCAAAACATGAAAATTGTAGTTGGTGGATTCTAGTTTCCAGAAAGTTAAACCATTTATCATTTGGACATTTGTACATAAAGTTATGATCAATTGAAATAAGACTGGTAGAGCTGTTTCTGGTGGACTCTTAGTGACGAAAAATGGACTTTTAGTGACGGATTGGTAGAAACTTAAGGACCAAAAAATGGTTATTTCATTCATTTCGTTTTGGATTTTTGGAGCACGGTTCTTGGGCGATTTTTGGGCGATTTTCACTAGAAAACATTGGGGTAAGTGTTCCTTATCCTATATTGATTATATTTCATGATTCCATACTCATTTACATCATGAATCCGTGACTTTATGGAAGAATAATCAAGATTTTTACAAAATCTTCCAAAAACAAAATTTTAAGATTTGGAGGTCGAGTTGCTAACGGATTTTGGTAAAATTGGTATGGGTGGACTCGTAATTGAATGGGTTATCGAATTTTATAAGTTTCGCCGGATTCCGAGATGTGGGCCCCACGGGCAAATTTTGAGCTAATTTCAGATTTTAATGAAAATGTAATATTTTCTTATGAAATTGATTACTATAATTTTTGTTGACTGTATCGAATTAATTATGACTAGATACGAGTCGATCGGAGTCAGAAAATCGAGGAAAAAGCATAATGCTTGGTTAAATTGAAGCAAGTCGAGGTAAGTGACTTGTCTAACCTTTTGTGGGGAAACTTTTCCCTAGGATTGGTATTGATGTGATTATTGAAATGTGTTGAAAGTCGTGTGCACGAGGTGACAAGTGTGTACACGGGTTAAATTGCGAAAGATTATATTTTTAAATTGTGTAGATCACTGTTGCGCATTTATTAAATTATTTTATCTTGTTATATTCTTCATCATTGATGTGAGATATATACTTCAAATTTGTTTGATCTTTTCTTACTAATTGTTTTACCTGTTTAGTTGAAACTTGGTTTCTTTTATTCTGTGCATTATTTGAAGGTTGATTTTCTTTAAATTAAATATTATTAATATGAAGTATTTGACATTTCGAAACTTGATATTGAAGCAACGTAGTAAAGATTTTGAAATATTATTTTCCTAAATTATTTACTCCTGAATATTTTTATACTCATTGTGAGGGAGCCGTGAGCTCTTTATTGTGGAAGAATATTATTGATGAATTATTTTGACATGAGCTGTGAGCTCTTTATTGTGGAAAACTATTATTGATGATTTATTTTGGCATAAGCCGTGAGCTCTTTATTGTGGCAAACTATTATTGATGATTTATTTTGGCATGAGCCGTGAGATCTTTATTGTGGAAAAATATTGTTGTTGAATTATTTTGGCAAGTTAAATTATTTGAGCACTTGAGGTGCAAATTGTGATATATTGTGATATTGATACGCATGCGGTGGTATAAGGTCTGGGTGTTGAAACGCATGCGGTGAGATAAGGGTGGCTTGATACGCGTGGCTAGTAGGGGAACTACTAGAAGTCATGCGGTGTGATAAGGGTGGCTAAAATGCGGGATGCTATTTCGGGGAAAAAATATTTTCTTTAAATAAATTGTGAAGGCTCCCGCGGTGATATAAGGAAATGAGATATTGTGAATGTATTTATGATTTGGGACTACGAGGCGGTACCTCGGGAGTGCCCTTGTTGATATTGATTTATGGCCGTAGTTGCCTTTAATATTATTGTGATTTTCATAAAGTTGAAGGAAATTCTGTTTTGATTTTCACGAGATATTATTTGCAATTATTTGGTGTCATTAAATGTGACATACTATTTGATTCATTTTCAATGTCATTTTATTTTACTACATTGATAAACATTTTACCATGCCATTATTATATTCCAGTAGGGCCTCACCTGACCTCGTCACTACTCTACCGAGGTTAGGCTTGGCACTTACTGGGTACCGCTGTGGTGTACTCATACTACGCTTCTGCACATCTTTTTGTGCAGATCCAGGTACATTTTACCAGCCTAGACGTCAGTGAGTTACTTGCGCACGGAGACTTCGAGGTATATCTGCCAGCGTCCGCAGACTCCGGAGTCCCCTTCTATCATTTTATGCTGCTTCCTTATATTTTATTTAGACCTTGGCATATAGAGACATTGAGAATATATTCTTAGAAGCTTGTGACTTATTTCTACCGGATTTTGGGAGTTAAAATTGTTTGAATTGTAGTTTATTTATTTCAGATATTTATTATTATTCCGCATTGATAGGCTTACCTAGTCTTAGAGACTAGGTGCCATCACGACATCCTACGGAGGGAATTTGGGGTCGTGACAAGTTGGTATCAGAGCACTAGGTTCATAGGTGTCATGAGTCACAAGCAGGTTTAGTAGAGTCTTGCAGATCGGTACGGAGACGTCTGTACTTATCTTCGAGAGGCTATGGAACTGTTAGGAAATATTCACTTCTTTGACTCCTTATCGTGCGACATTGATTTAGCTTGAAACATATATCTTATATTCCTTTGTATCCACTCGTGTATGACATTGTGCACTCGGTATCAGTTGTGCATCGACGGTTCGTGATGCCATAGATGGACTATGAGGGAGCCAGAGATGCTCAAACATTACCTCAACGTGTGATTCCGACTGAAGATGCGGGCGTATTGAGAGATCACCTAGTGAATCATGTGGGGGGTGCAATGGACGTTGGCGTCCAGTTGATTTATACAAGCTGTGAAGATTATTATTGTGGATCATCGGACGTAGTGACCTATGACTTCGCGCCGAGTAGGGGGAGTCCACTACCAATGGGTGGATTGCGGGGTCATGTATTATATCAGTTTTGGCCTGAAATGTATATATGTGGTACTGAAAGGTTCCCTAAAATTTACACATGTTTAAGACCTGAGATTTCGTAGAGGATAAGGTTGGGACTTGCGGTATGTCCGCCTCCTTAATAATCCTATACTTCAATACCAAAGGAGTTATAGAAACAACTCTAAATTTGTAGAAGGTCTACTCAGCGCGGACGTCACTGTTGCAGATTTTGGGGTGCTTCAGAGTAAGTACACTTGTTGACGAGAGTCTGGACTATGTGGTTGGTGACAAGATTTGTCTGTATGGAGCTCTACTTTTGTGATCATTGTGTATAAATAGGGGTAAGGGTTACCCCAAAGAAGAGTCGAAGAGTATGTTAAGCAATTGGTCAGCTCAACAGTGTAGAGTCAGTATAACAAAAGAAGAAATTCGCCTTGGGAGAGATAATTCTCCACCGGTGTTCGTGGCAAGCCTGTGAAGCGAGCAGACCAGCCAATGCAACACCGCCCACTTGGCTCAGTTCTCAGAAACGCTTTTGAAAGATTTTGTTTTCTGGACTCTCCGTAATGCGTGGCGCATAGGGTTTGAACGGTTGCGTCATGTCACCATTGACGATTTCAGAATATGCCATCAAGTTCAATAAGTTAGCCCGTCATACTCCTACTTTGCTTCCTACAGCCAGAGGGCGAGTCCACAGACTCATTAAAGAACTCAATTATGATCATAAAATTTTGTACGACTCAGGAGCTACAAGTTAATACTTCATTTCTGCTAGTTGTACAAATTGCCAAGATATTAGAACGTGTTCGGGGTGAAAAAAAAGGGAAACTAAGGAGACCAAGACATCTCAAGGTTCTGGGGGATTCAGTGGATTCTACTCTGCAAGTATAAATCATTATGGAGGGGGCTCGGGCAATCGGCCAGCCGAGTCCGCACATTGGATTACTCGGGGTGCTCCAGTAAGTTCTTTTAATGCACCACCGACATGAGTTCCTACAATGGTTATTCCAATTATCTGCACAGACTCAATATGAGCAGCCTAACCCGCAAAAGGGTTGTTATGAATACGGTGATACTAGGCACATCATGAGAAAATTATCCCAAACTTGGGAGAGACATACTTCATCAAAGCACTCAGGCTACGTGCCCCATTGCAGTTACTACACCACCCACACGACCAGTTAAGGGTGGAGGACATACGGGTAAAAGGCGTCCTAGAGGTGGAGACCCAGCCGTTGATATATTTATTTTACGGTATGGCAGAGGTCGCTACATCAGATGGTGTCGTTACAGGTACGACCTCGATTTAATATAAAGGAATAATTTCCTTAAGTTGATTCGGTTCTCAATATCGAAACGAGTCTTCGTATTGTGCTCCACTTATGAGTGAGCTTCATAATTCTATAATTTACTTATGTGTTTACCCCTGTTGGGAGATTTTATGAAGATAACTACGCCTATCATTTCGTGTTGGTCACTAATAAGAGCTGCGAGGCTAAATGTGGCTTTCTGTTACTCATTTCGGTAAATTTTGATGTAAATTCCGAATAATTAGTTGCAAATTATGAATTATATGCCCTACCGGTGTGGGGTTCATTATGTGTTGTGATTTGGTGTAACCGAAATTATTTAAAAGGAGAAAATGGAAATTTTCAATTGGCACGATGTGCATATTACTTGTGATTCAGAAACTGAGGACGAGATCCTCACATTTTTATGTAAATTGATATGTTTAAACCGGGCAACGAGTTGCGGTGGAAGTTATATAAGGATGAGATCCTTGTGAGAGAGAAAAATTGTGTTTAAGTTCTCCCTTGTGAGATCCAATTTGTACTATAGTACTAATAGAGAGTCATGCCTGTTAGGCTTATTTGAAAATACTTATATGAAATCCTCTGTGCATACTTGCCAAATTTGTGTTGTAATTATTGAGTTTTAACCTACGAGGTAGGTTCTCGCCCAGGTGACGTTAAATGTGACTCGTTAATTCGGGTAAATAATTATGAAGTCTTCATGCCTCGCATCTAGTTATCAGTATTGTGAAGGTTTGCAACGAGATTTTTGTTAACATGAGGTTAAATGACGATTCTGTAATTGATTATGAACAACTATTAAGACCAAGTTGATCCAAGAGGGTGCTCCATTTACAGAGTCATACGAGTGTGAGTTAAGCTTTCAGAAGCTCAAGATCACTTTGACTCTGACACAAACGTTGGTATTACTTACATATTCAAGGTCTTATACTGTGTATTGTGACGCGTCACATATTGTTCTCAGCGCGATGTTGATGCAAGACGGTAGGGTGATTGCCTACGCGTCCACACAGTTAAAGGTACATGAAAAAAAACTAAAAAATTATCCAGTCTGTGACCTTGAGTTAGCAGCTATTGTTCATGCCTTGAAGATTTGGCGGCATTATTAGTACGGTGTCCATTGTGAGGTCTACACCGATCACCGAAGTCTATAGCATCTATTTAAACATAAAGATCTTAATTTGCGGCAGCGGAGATGGTTGGAGTTACTTAAGGATTATTATATAACCATTCTTTATCATCTTGGGAAGGCCAATGTAGTGGCCGATGCCTTGAGTCATAAGGCGGAGAGTTTGGGCAGCTTAGCATATTTACCGGTAGTAGAGAGACCTCTAGCCTTGGATGTTCAGGCCTTGGCCAACCAATTTGTTAGACCGGATGTTTCCGAGTCGAGCCGAGTTTTGCTTGTGTGGTTTCTCAGTCTTCTCTTTATGACCGTATCATGGAACGTCAGTATGATGAACCCCATCTACTTGTCCTTAAGGACACAGTTTAGCACGGTGATATCAAGGAAGTCACTATTGGAGATGAAGATGTATTACGGATGCAGGGCATGCTATGTGTGCCTAATGTAGATGGTTTTCGTGAATTGATTCTCCATGAGGCTCACAGTTTGCGGTACTCCATATATCCGGGTGCTGCGAAGATATAGCATGACTTGAGGCAACATTATTGGTGGAGGAAGATGAAGAAAGACATAGTGGAGTATGTAGTTCGATGTCTAAATTGTCAACAAGTGAAATATGAGCATCAACGACCTAGTGGATTGCTTCAGAAGTTAGAGATTCCAGAATGGAAATGGAAGAGGATCACTATGGATTTCGTTATTGGGCTCCCACGGACTCAGAGGAAGTTCAATGCAGCTTGGGTGATTGTAGATAGATTGACCAAGTCAGCTCATTGCAATCCTATGATGACTACCTACTCTTCCGAGCAGTTGGCTCGAATCTATATTCGCGAGATTGCCAGATTTCACGGCATACCGGTATCTATCATCTTTGACCGGGGTATGCAGTTTACATCACGGTTCTAGAGGGCAGTACAACATGAGTTGGGTACTCGGGTAGAGTTCAGTACAACATTTCACCCTCATACGGACGAGCAGTTCGAACGCACTATTCAGATACTAGAGGATATGCTTCGTGCGTGTGTGTTAGATTTTGGGGGTGCTTGGGATCAGTTCTTACCACTTGCGTAGCTTGCTTACAACAACAGTTGTCAGTCAAGCATTCAGATGGCTCCGTATGAGGCCTTGTATGGTAGGTGGTGCCAGTCCCCAGTGGGTTGGTTCAAACCGGGCGGGGCTAGGTTATTAGGTACAGACTTGGTTCAGGATGCCTTGGAAAAGGTTAAGTTAATTCAGGATTGACTTCGTACAGCCCAATTTAGACAGAAAAGTTATGCGAATCGGAAGGTTCATGATGTTGCATTCATGGTTGGTGAGCGGGTATTGCTCCGGGTTTCGCCTATGAAGGGTGTGATGAGGTTCGGGAAGAAGGACAATTTGAGCCCTAGGTATATTGGGCCTTTAGAGATTCTTGAAAGAGTTGGAGGTGGCTTACAGACTTGCGCTACCACCTAGTCTCTCTGCAGTTCATCCGGTATTCCATGTTTCTATGCTTCGAAAATATCACGGGGATCCGTCTCATGTGTTAGACTTTAGTTCGGTTCAGTTGGACAAGGATCTATCTTATATTGAGGAACCAGTGGCTATTTTAGATAGGCAGGTTCGAAAGCTGAGGTCAAAGAATATTATTTTCGTGAAGGTTCAGTGGAGGGGTCATCCGGTCGAGGAGGCGACTTGGGAGACCGAGCATGATATACGTAGCCGTTATCCACACTTATTCACAAGCTCAGGTACTTTTTCTAACTCCGTTCGAGGACGAACGTTTGTTTTAGAGGTGGAGAATGTGATGACCCAAAATGTCATCTTTAAATTTAATAATTAATTCTGTATTCTAAGACCTCGAAAAGCACTATTTATCATTACTCAACTTGCGTGTGCAATCCGAAAAAAATTTCCAGAAAGTTTTTAGGTGAAAAATGAATTAAAATGTGAATTAGAGCTTTAAAACTCAACTGAGTTGACTTTGGTCAACATTTTGAGCAAACGGACTCGGATCAATGTTTTGATAGTTTTGGTAGGTCCGTATCGTGATTTGGGACTTAGGCGTATGCCCGGAATCAAATTCCGAGGTGCCTAGCCAGAGATAGGGAATTTTGATAAAAAATTAAAAGTTTAAGTTCAAATAGTGACCGGATGTCAAATTATGTGCAAACGACCCCGGAATAGAATTTTGATGATTCCAACAGCTCCGTATGGTGATTTTGGACTTAGGAGCGTGATCAGAATTTCATTTGGAAGTCCGTAGTAGAATTAGGCTTGAAATGCCGAAAGTTGAATTTTTGGGAAGTTTGACCGAGGGGTTGACTTTTTGATATCGGGGTCGAAATCCGATTCTGAAAATTTTCATAGCTCAGTTATATCATTTATGACTTGTGTGCAAAATTGGAAGTCATTCCGAATTGATTTGATGTGTTTCGACACAAGATATAGAATTTGAAAGTTCAAAGTTCATTGATTTTGATTTGAGGTGTGATTCGTCGTTTTGATGTTGTTTGATGTAATTTGAAGGCTCGACTAAGTTCGTATGGTATTTTGGAACATGTTGGAATAATTGGTTAAGGTCCCGAGGGTCTCGGGTGGATTTCGGAAGGTAAACGGAATGGATTTCGGACAAAGTGCTGGAAATTTCTGTTTGCAGAAATTCCGTGCGTGGAGCCAAGTTTGGATGCTTATATCTCGCACAGAATAAGGAATCACAAAATGCGCAAAACATGAAAGTTGTAGTCGTTGGATTATAGGTTCCACAAAGTTAAACTATGCATTATTTGGACATTTATACAGAAAGTTATGATGGATTGAATGAAGGCTAGTAGAGCAGTTTCGCCAGAAATTCTGATGCATACAGCCGATTGTGGGAGCTTATATCTTGCAATACATAAGGAATTGGAATAATTGCAAAACATGAAAGTTGTAGTCGGTGGATTCTAGTTTCCAGAAAGTTAAACCATTTATTATTTGGACATTTGTACATAAAGTTATGATCAATTGAAGTAAGACTGGTAGAGCTATTTCTGGTGGACTTTTAGTGACGAAAAATGGACTTTTAGTGACGGATTGGCAGAAACTTAATGACCAAAAAATGGTTATTTCATTCATTTCGTTTTGGATTTTTGGAGCACGATTCTTGGGCGATTTTTGGGCGATTTTCACGGGAAAACATTGGGGTAAGTGTTCCTTATCCTATATTGATTATATTTCATGATTCCATACTCATTTACATCATGAATCCGTGAATTTATGGAAGAAAAATCAAGATTTTTGCAAAATCTTCCAAAAATGAAAATTTAAGATTTGGAGGTCGAGTTGTTATCGGATTTTGGTAAAATTGGTATGGGTGGACTCGTAATTGAATGGGTTATCGGATTTTATAAGTTTCGCCGGATTCCGAGATGTGGGCCCCATGGACAAATTTTTAGCTAATTTCGGATTTTAATGAAAATGTAATATTTTCTTATGAAATTGATTACTATAATTTTTGTTGACTGTATCGAATTAATTATGACTAGATACGAGTCGATCGGAGTCGGAAAATCGAGGAAAAAGCATAATACTTGGTTAAATTGGAGCAAGTCAAGGTAAGTGACTTGTCTAACCTTGTGTGGGGGAAATTTCCCCTAGGATTGATATTGATGTGATTATTGAAATGTGTTGAAAGTCATGTGCACGAGGTGACAAGTGTGTACACGGGTTAAATTGCGAAAGATTATATTTTTAAATTGTGTAGATCATTGTTGCGCATTTATTAAATTATTTTATCTTGTTATATTCTTCATCATTGATTTGAGATATATACTTCAAATTTGTTTGATCTTTTCTTACTAATTGTTTTACCTGTTTAGTTGAAACTTGGTTTCTTTTATTCTGTGCATTATTTGAAGGTTGATTTTTTTTAAATTAAATATTATTAATATGAAGTATTTGATATTTCTAAACTTAATATTGAAGCAACGTAGTAAAGATTTTGAAATATTATTTTCCTAAATTATTTACACTTGAATATTTTTATACTCATTGTGAGGGAGCCGTGAGCTCTTTATTGTGGAAGAATATTGTTGATGAATTATTTTGACATGAGCTGTGAGCTCTTTATTGTGGAAAATTATTATTGATGATTTATTTTGGCATGAGCCGTGAGCTCTTTATTGTGGAAAAATATTGTTGTTGAATTATTTTGGCAAGTTAAATTATTTGAGCACTTGAGGTGCAAATTGTGATATATTGTGTTATTGATACGCATGCGGTGGTATAAGGTCTGGGTGTTGAAATGCATGCGGTGAGATAAGGGTAGCTTGATACGCGTGGCTAGTAGGGGAACTACTAGAAGTCATGCGGTGTGATAAGGGTGGCTTAAACGCGAGATGCTATTTCGTAAAAAAATATTTTCTTTAAATAAATTGTGAAGGCTCCCGCGGTGATATAAGAAAATAAGATATTGTGAATGTATTTATGATTTGGGACTACGAGGCGGTACCTCGAGAGTGCCCTTGTTGATATTGATTTATGGCCGTAGTTGCCTTTGATTATTATTGTGATTTTCATAAAGTTGAAGGAAATTCTGTTTTGATTTCCACGAGATATTATTTGCAATTATTTGGTGTCATTAAATGTGACATACTATTTGATTCATTTTCAATGTCATTTTATTTTACTACATTGATAAACATTTTACCATGCCATTATTATATTCCAGTAGGGCCTCACCTGACCTCGTCACTACTCTACCGAGGTTAGGCTTGGCACTTACTGGGTACCGCTGTGGTGTACTCATACTACGCTTCTGCACATCTTTTTGTGCAGATCCAGGTACATTTTACCAGCCTAGACGTCAGTGAGTTACTTGCGCACGGAGACTTTGAGGTATATCTGCCAGCGTCCGCAGACTCCGGAGTCCCCTTCTATCATTTTATGTTGCTTCCTTATATTTTATTTAGACCTTGACATATAGAGACATTGAGAATAAATTCTTAGAAGCTTGTGACTTATTTCTACCGGGTTTTGGGAGTTGAAATTGTTTGAATTGTAGTTTATTTATTTCAGATATTTATTATTATTCCGCATTGATAGGCTTACCTAGTCTTAGAGACTAGGTGCCATCACGACATCCTACGGAGGGAATTTGGGGTCGTGACAATAGTAATAACCTATTACCATAGGTTATGTATCTATGTATTTATGAGCATCAAACATGGGTGAATTAGAGTGTACTATAATGATACTAAATTAACCCATACCTGTATATAAACCCAAAGCGACATGACTAGCGCTACTTTTAAGGTTGTAAGTTCCCGGATCATCGAAACACTTTATGTTCATGTTCATGCTCATCATGGAGGAACACAACTCATTACGTTAGCACACATATGGTAAATCAATAAGTCAATTTCAATGGCACGTGGCCCAAATACATTTTCCATAAGATTTTTCGTCACTTAGCATAAGACATCCCTCTTTCACTTCATTATATACTCTCTTGTCATCTTAAGGTCATTTGCTAAGTTCATGATTCTTGGGGACTTAGCATCGAAGTCATTTACATTAATTATTTTAGTAGAATACATACTATGATTGAAACCATAAGGATATACAACACCTCATAATTCTCATTTTGGCAATGCGACCACATTTTATGTTCATAACATCACTTACTTGTACTTGCCATGGGTGATCATAAGACATCAAGAACATTTAAAATATTTAGGAACACCATAGCCTCTCTTCATGAGGGCGTAGGATCTTATAACACATTGGAAACATAAGTACAAATACGTTCATCTCATAACTTTTCACATCAAATATCACTTCACAATTACTTTCAACTACTTACAACATTATTATTTCATTGACTCCCTTGGCCATACATATTATTCTTCATTCATTGCACAGTGGCCATATATCATATTCTGCACTTTCATTTCCTTACTTTCAAGGATTGTCATCATAAACATCATCATATAAAATATTCTTGAAATACCTTTCCCCAAAAGGGCAATACACAATTTCAGATCATGAATATGTAAGAACTCAAAACATATTGGAAATACCTACCAAGCATAACATTAATAAGAACAACCACATTTGGACATGACTTGAGTACATAAGCTTTTGGATAATTCTATTTTCGGAGTCAATTTGGAATAGTTGAATCAAGGCTCATTTCATAATATTGCACATATCATTTCATTTCATTGGCGCTATTGGCCACAAGTATAACTTTCATTCTTGGCACGGTGTCCACACTTTATATCCACAACTCACTACTCTCACTTTCAAGCATCTTTATAGATTATCGACAATAAAGAATCTCTAATCATGACTTTTAGTACACCTATGAGCAATTAAGAGTCTTAAGCACATTGAGACTTCTTACATAATTTAGCATAATAGCCTTCCCTTGAAACAGTACTTGGAGTCATAACATTTTTATACCCAACTCATGCTTTGAACACATTCCCGAAGGATAACATCATATGATAAGAGCATCCGGAAGACATTTTGAACATATACCTTTCAACACAAAGCTTATTCGGAATAGTTAATTTATAATGGATAACTCGGGACTTACAAGAACATCATGGGATTCAATTATGGAGAGAAGTTTAGCGAACATACCTTGCTTCGAGCCTTTTACTTTACTACAACATTCCAAAAATCCTAGCCACTTCGATCTATTTAGATATATAGCAAAATTGAACACAAATTAGGAAGAAGTTCATGGTCCAGCTCATTTGAGTATTTTATCAAACACTATGTGTGCAAATTTGTTACAAAGTCCTCTTACAAGATTTCCCTCACCCCACAACCAACTCAACACCAAGAGTTCACCCATACTAGGTCAATGATCTTTCCACAACCCTTGATAGTATATGCATACATAAATAACACTCCCACATCCAAGATTCATACTTCCATTAACCACCTTCCATACCAAATTCGAAATTGAACTTTATGGTTAGAACCTTACCTCTTAGATGAAGATCTTATGATTAGCTTCCTTGATTCTTGAAGATTGGGGCAAGAATGGATGATTAGAATGTTAGGTTTCCTTCTTATCTCTCTAAAATGATCTTACCTCTCTCTAAAGTCATCAGATGGTCGCCCCAAAATAAGCCCCAAAGGCTATTTATCAAAATGGGGTCGAGTTATAAAAATAAAAAAATAGACCCTACGAACTCAGGTATGCGGTCGCAGAATGGACCGCATAACAGGTATGCGATCTGCAAAATGGATCGCAAAATGGATGCCCAGAACTGGGCTGCACTGGTCAGTTCTGCGACCGTTCTGCGGTTCACATACCACTTATGCGGTCACAGAATGAATTATGCGACCGCAGAATGGGCGCAAAATAACCTTCAAAATTCAAAAACTCTGCTCAACTATGCGATGGTTATGCGGCCCGCAAACCTATTATGCGGTCATAAACTTGTCCGCAGAATCGCCTAGCTTGGCACCACAAAACCTTAAATTCCTTTACGAAATTTTACGGGGCCTTACAATTTCATGCCCGCAGGTCTTGATAGACATGTTGACAGTCCTCCTAGTAGGCTATCAGCTCAGCGGAAGGTATTGGTGCACTCATTTGCTCCGGAGTTGCCTATTTGGTTAGTATTATTTGGACATGTATTGCTTGGTATGGCGGGGCTCTGTCCCGACCTTTGTGATGTTTATGTACTTTTAGAGGCTTGTAGACAAATGTCATGTATATGGATACTTGTATGGCCTTGTCGGCCTATATTTTGAGTGTACAAATGATCATGTCGGCCTCATAGGCGCGTACGTCACATGTATAAGTTTGTATATCATGTTGGGTCATTCTATATCGAGTATCCCTTATGTTTTATTCTAGTTATCTCATGAAGGCCTTTCTGGCTCATTTACCCATGATAGTACGATAAGAAATATATGTTACATTGGTACTCAATTGAGTAAGGCACCGGGTGCCCGTCGTGGCCCTTCGGTTTGGGTCGTGACAACAACTGATCAAAAGGGCTGGATTCGGGATTTTTCATCATATGCTCTGATTTTTGAACCCTAAACTCGGTATGAGGCGAATTGGAGAGGGGATATTCATCTACAAATATTTGGTAAGTGATTCTAATCAATTTTCAACTATATTTCATGATTACATCTTAGATTTAACGTCAAATTTATGTGAATCAAAGAGGAATAATTGAGAAATTTTGTCAAGTTTTTGAAAAATGAGAATTTGAGTTTTGAGAGTCGATTTGGATTCGAATTTTGAAACCAATCACATACATGAACTCGTGGCATTATGGGTAGTCAGAATCTATCCTTGGACCCAGGTTTTGACCGGGCGAGCTCCGGATTGGCTTTTTTGAAAAAGTGTAAAGATCATGTTTTTATCTATTGTAATTTTTTCTATTATATTGTTGATGATATTAAGTCAATTTTGGTTAGATTTGAGCCATGTGGAGGCGAATTTTAGGGAAAAAGCTATTTTCGAGGGCTGAGTTGGCTTAGTTAAGGTAAGTATCTTGCCTAACTTTGTGTGGAGGAACTACCTCTTAGGATTTGGGATTGATTGTATTATTTGTGTTATGTGAAAGCCGTTTACGCAAGGTGACGAGTGGGTACACGAGTTATATGTGGTATTTGATCGGCTTAGGTTATTTAGACTCATTCCATGCATTTAATTGAATTGTCATATCTTGTTTTAATTCTCATTGTTAATCCACTCTTACATGTGTTAGTTTATCCTTACATGATTTATTTGACTTTGTTAACACTTGTTCTACCTCTTACTTGATACTTTGCTCTTATTTGCTTTAGTTGAAGTTATTGCCTTCCTTATTGCCCTGTTACATCCTTAATTGTTAGATTATTTTTACTTGAAGTTGTTATTTCGTGAAATATCTTCTTATTGAGTTATTGGTGTTGAAGTTGTGAAGGCTGTTATCATATTGAGGTGAATTTGTTAATTGCTGAGATATCTTCCTTGTTGAGCAATTCACATTCATTGTTATTATTGATATTCTTGTAAACATTGTGGTTTAGCCATGGTCTATTTGTTGTGAAAACATTAATATTGTTGATTTTTGGCAATTTGTGGCATATGGGCACTTGTGGTGCGAGTTGTTATTGTGTTGTGATGTTAATGCGCATGCGGCGGTAGGGGTTAATGTGCATGCGATGACATAAGGTGGGATTTATGTCCGTGTTGCTAGTAAGGGAATTACATGAAGCCACGTGGCGTCATAAGATGGGCTAAAGTGCATGTAGCTATTTCAAAAAAAATATTTTCAAACTATCTAAATGTAAGGCTCACGTGGCGGTATAAGGAAAGATTGTGATTGAAATTGTGAAAAGTGAATATGAGGCGTTACCTCGGTTGTGATTCTTGTTGTGCGTTTCATAATGAAAAGAGTTATTGGTTGGACATTTCTTGTTGCTTTTATTCTTCCTTGTCTTATCAGTTTTGTTTGTATTTGACTATTTGTGGTTCTCATTAATTGCTTCCTTCTTATTATCTTTATGCTTACAATTCTGCCATTTGTTTACGTTATTAAATTTCTTCGTTATTATTTATTTCACCGCTTTTCCGTTACTCCTCATTATTAAATTTTGTTCAGTTTATCATGTCCTAGTAGGTGTCTTGACCTGACCTCGTCACTACTCTACCAAGGTTAGGTTTGATACGAATAGGGTACTATTGTGGTGTATCCACACTACGCTTTTGCACATTTTTTTTGTGAAGATCTAGGTAGTTCTGCTCGTGCTGGACGTTAGTGATTGAATTGTTAGCTATCTTCCGGAGACTTCAAGGTATACCTTCTCGGCATCCGGAGGCCTTGGAGTTACCTTCACTTATCTTTTTATTCGGTTGTTTTCTTTATCAGATAGTGTTGTAGTAGACATTTTAGAGCATTCTGTAGAGCTTATGGCTCAATTCCACCAGCTTTGGGAATATTGTTGTTGAGGTTATATGTTGGAAGTTAATATGAGTTTATCTGTTGTACTTAGTATCACAGTTGGTTATTTCTGTTATATTATTATAAAATGTTAGGCTTACCTAGTTTAGAGAGCAGGTGCCATCATGACATCCTAAGGTGGGAGATTGAGGTCATGACAAGTTGGTATCAAAGCTCTAGGTTCATAGGTGTTACGAGTCATAAGAAGGTTTAGTAGAGTGTTGCGGATCGTTAGGGAGACATCTGTACTTATCTTGATTCTTATCGTGCGAATTGGTTGACTTCGAAATCTAAATCTTTGACTTCCTATTCTCTCACAAATGGTGAGGATACGCACTACTGGATCTGATGATCAGAAACCCGCGCCCCCTGCTAGAGCCAGGAGACACCGGGGCTGGGGTAGGGGCCGATGAGGGGCATTTGGTGTATCTAGAGCACATGCCTGAGCTACGAATGAGGAGCCACCGGTAGCTCTAGTCGGGGGACAGGCACCCGAGGTGCCTGTTATCACCCCTGCACTTCAGGAGACTCTAGCATAATTCTTGAGCATGTTCGGTATTCTAGCTCAGGCTGGGTTGATTCCACTTGCACCAGCCACATCTCAGGTTGGGGGAGGAGCTCGTGCTCCCGTGAATTATACTCCATAGCAGCACGTCCATGTCGATCAGGTCCTAGAGGTTATGCCAACACAACTATTATTCCGGTTCAGCTCGAGGTTAGGGCAGTGGCATCTGAGGAGGAGAAGCTTAGACTTGAGAGGTTCAAGAAGTATCATCCTCCTACTTAGAGTGGCCTAGCTTCAAGGGATGCACATGGTTTTCTAGAGAAGTGCCACCGTATTCTCCGCACCATGGGTATTATGGAGACGAGTGGAGTTGCTTTTACTACATTTCAATTGTTAGGAGTAGCGTATCAGTGGTGGCGGGCTTACGAGGAGGGTAGACCAGCCGATGCAACCTCACTCATATGGACTTAATTTTCAAAGATGTTCTTGAGATAGTGTTTTCCCCAGACCCTTCAGGATGCATGGCGTGTGGAGTTTGAGAAACTAGGCCAGGGGTACTATGACAGTGTCAGAGTATGCCATCTGATTCAGTAAGTTGTCCAGATATACACCTACCTTGGTTTCTACAGTTAGGGAGCGAGTCCGCCGATTTATTGAGGGGGTCAACTATGGTATTAAATTCAGCATGGCTCGAAAGTTGGACACAGATACCCCATATCTGTAGGTGGTAGAGATCGCCTGGAGGTTGGAGGGTATGGGGGTGTTAGAGAGAGAGGACAGGGAGGCCAAAAGGCCTCGAGGTACTGGAAGATTTAGTGGTGGCCACGCTACAGATACAACTCGTCATAGTAGAGCCTATGTGAGCCATCCAGTTCATTCAGCACTTCTAGCTTCTAGTGGTGCTCTGGCTATTCCGATGTACCAGGTTTCCCACTTTGCCCAGCCACTTTCAAGTGCATTTCCAGCATGGGGTTCCTTCAGCGGTCAGTCCAGCCGACTAGGACCGAGCCAGTTTCAGCAGCCACGCCCACTGAGAGCTCGCTTTGAGTGTAGTGATACCCGTCATATGGTGAGGGGTGCACCGCCGTAAACTACTCAGGCTCCATAGATTCCACCAGGTTCACAGACTTCACAGGCCATGGTTGCTGCTCCAGTTGCCGCTCCACCCGTGTGATAGGGAGACAACCAGCCCATGCCCAAGATAACATCGAATTCTACCATATTGAGTAGCAATAGATCAGCTATGATCTCAAACCACCGATAACAACTAAACACGACTGATACACATGGTCCATAATAATAGAATCTCCCACAGGAGTGGACACATAAATAGGAGAACTTAAAGAATCACGAGATATATCCAAAGGCTCAGCGGATGGTTGACATATATGAATAAGTAGATCCCGGATCAAATAAGACGGATGCATCTCTATGACAAACCGAAACCATACCTGTGATGATTGCGTCAGATGCGACTGCCTCTGTCCTACCCAAAAAAACATAGAATCTGGTCTGGCCTCCCCGTCTAGGGTAACCTCTACCCGTCTGACCCCCACCCTATTCTGGATTGTCACACCAAGACTTTGACACTGGCTGTGCCAGGTTTGTCACGATTAGAGTAGAGGGGCACATTGGATTATGTTCCTAGTAGGGTTGTGTCCTTTCTAAAGGCTAAGCGGATGGTTGAGAATGGGTGTGATGCTTATCTAGCCTTGGGGTGCTCCAATTTTGTTTGTGAAGAAGCATGCTGGTTCTATACGCATGTGTATTGATTATCGGCAATTGAACAGGGTTATAGTGAAGAACAGATACCCATTGCCACGTATTGTTGACTTATTTGACCAGCTACTGGGCGCTAGAATATTCTCAAAGATTGATTTGAGGTCAGGGTATCATCAGCTGAACATTCAGGATCTAGATATCCCAAAGACTGCTTTTAGGACTCAGTATGGTCACTACGAGTTCCTTGTGATGTCATTTGGGCTGACCAACGCCCCAACATCATTTATGCACCTGATGAATAATATATTCTAGCCATATCTTGATTCATTAGTCATTGTGTTTATTGATGATATCTTGGTGTACTCCCGCAGTTGGGAAGATCATGAGCAGCATCTGAAGATCGTGCTCCAGACCTTGAGGGAGAAGAAGTTGTATGCAAAATTATCAAAGTGTGAATTCTAGCTTGATTCAGTGGCATTTTTGGGTCATGTGGTGTCGAGTGAGGGGATCAAGATAGATATGAAGAAGATTGAGGTAGTTCAGAGTTGGCCCAGACCGTCTTCAGGTACTGAGATTTAGAGATTTCTTGGTTTGGTCGGATATTATCGCCATTTCATAGAGGGCTTCTCATCTATTGCTGCATCTATGACCAGATTGACCTAGAAGGGTGCTCCTTTCAGATGGTCTGAGGAGTGTGAGGTGAGCAATCAAAAGCTCAAGACTGCTTTGTCTACAACCCTAGTGTTGGTGTTGCCTACGTGTTCTGGGTCTTACACTATATATTGTGATGCATCACGTGTTAGGCTTGGTGCAGTATTGATGCAAGACGCTAGGGTGATTGCCTACGCATCTCGGTAGTTGAAGGTCTATGAGAAGAATTATTCGATTCACTACTTGGAATTGGCAGCTATTGTTCATGCATTGAAGATTTGGAGGCACTACCTGTACGATGTTCCATGTGAGGTCTATGCCGACCATCAGAGTCTCTAGCATCTGTTCAAGTAGTAGGATCTTAATTTGCAGCAGCGGAGATAGTTAGAGTTGCTTAAAGACTATGATATCACTATTCTATATCATCCCGGACAGGCCGATGTAGTGGCCGATGCCTTGAGTCGAAAGGTGGAGAGTATTGGTAGTTTGGCATATCTACCGGCAGCATAGAGGCCACTATCCCTAGATGTTCATGCCTTGGCCAATCAGTTTGTTAGATTGGATGTTTTGGAGTCCAGCCGGGTTCTTGCTTGCGTGGTTTCTCGGTCTTCCTTATATGAGCGCACCAGAGAGCGTTAACATGACGACCCCTATTTGCTTGTCCTTAAGGACACGGTACAGCACTGTGATGCCAAGGATGTTTCTATCGGAGATGACGGTGTGTTGCGGATGCAGGGTGATCACGTCTAAAGCATAACTCAAAAGAGGTATGAAACTGTTGTATGCAATAATAAAAACCCAACTAAGAGTCGGGGTCGAATCCACAGGGAGCTAAGATGAGAGTTAGGGGTATATATTTCAAGTTGAGAAATTGGATTATCTAGATTGCACTCCCACAACAAGGATTTGTTTTGTATTTCTAATGTTACACTAATGATTGCAAAATAAAGAAAGAAGACTAGAGATAATTGTTTTAAGGTTTTTCCAAATAGATAAAAGGCCTAGGGCTTCGACCATGACCTAGGTGTTTATCTAATAGGATAAAGACTTTACTGTTTGTTTTGTCGATTGGGGTGTAATATAGCTCTCAACTATAAATTATCCACTCACTACCTCTCGGTCAGAGAGTGGTTTTGCCCAATTTAACTTTCTCAAGACCAAATGGGTATCACCCGAAACAGTTGATAAGAGCTCAAGTTGGGTTATTACTATCTCTAGGTTGAACCCTTTAATTGGGTTAATCAATCTCTCAATTGACCCAATTTCTTGTTAGCCTAGTTATCCTAGACTAGGTCCCTCTTTCTCAAATAGAGACTAAGTCAAATAGGCATGAATCAGTGTTTGTAATCATTAATTCTAAAATTGAAGTATGAACTAAGCTAAATAATTAACACCCAATCATAAACAAACATAAAATTAATCACTCATAAGGTTTACATACTAGAGTTGGGTCACAACCCTAGTAAACATCTAGCGACTCATTATGGGATTTGAAGAAAATAAAGATAAAAAGCTAATTAAACTCATAATGGAAGATTAAAATGATGAAATCTAATGTTGAAATATCCAAATAAGCTAAAACTTCCTAAAATAGCAAAGAAAAACGGCTACAACCGCTTTCTACGTTCAAAACTTGACCTAATTTTGTGAAACTCATCTATTTATATAAAGCTGAATATCTCAGACAAAAATTCCCCTCGGGAGGTTCTGCAGCCGCACAATTCCATGTGCGCTCCGCAGATTTCTTCATCTAGCAGGAACTGGAGTCATACGGCCGTACATTTCTGAACTGCGGCCGCGAGGCATTCTTCTACGGCTGCATATTTCTGGATTGTGTTGCCAAGGTTATACTTCTGTGGTTCGCACAATTAGGACTACAGCCGCAAGGCACTCTTCTGCGGTCCGCAATTCACAGAAGCTCCTGGACTTGATCTTTTTGCATACTCTCTGAACTTTGACTCTTAGCCCAGCTTTGCGGCCACACAATTTATGTGCGGTCCGCACTTTGCAAAAATATCTGCTAGATTTCTCCTCTTTGTTTGCGGCCGCATATGGAATTCTACGGTCTACAATTTCTTCTGTGGCCGAAGAATGCCTTCTGCGGATCGCACATTTGTGCTTCTGCGCCCCTGATTGCCTTGTACTTTGAATTACTCCTTTTTGAGTCAGATTTCATTTCGGGAGACCAACTTCCAGCAATCTTGAAATTTTGCACAATTTCATTAGTTTCGGGAACACAATTCAATGCTTTTAGACTAAAACAAAAGCTAAAAGGTGCTAATAAGCCGTCAAAACCCCCACTTATCACATGGCCAGTTATGTGTGCCCAATGTAGATGGGCTATGTGAGTTGATCCTTCAGAAGGCCCACAGTTTGCGATACTCCATTCATCCGGGTGCCGCTAAGATGTATAAGGATTTGAGACAACACTATTGGTAGAGAATAAAGAAAGATATATTGGAGTATGTGGCTCGGTGCCTAAATTGTCAGCATGTGAAATATGAGCATTAGAGGTCGGGTGGTTTGCTTCAGAGACTTGAGATTCCCGAGTGAAAATGGGAGCGTGTTACTATGGACTGTGTTGTTGGGCTCCCGTGGACTTTGAAAATATTTGACATTGTATGGGTGATTGTGGACAGGTTGACCAAGTCGGCTCATTTCATTTCGGTGGTGACCACATATTCTTTATAGCAGTTGGCCCAGATCTATATCCGCGAGATTGTGCGACTTCATGGCGTGCCGGTATCCATTATCTTCGACCAAGGTACGCAGTTCACATCATATTTCTGGAGAGTTGTGCAGTGTGAGTTAGGTATACGGGTTGAGTTGAGTACAATGTTTCACCCCCAGACAGACAGGCAGTCTAAGTGCATCATTCGGATATTAGACGATATGCTTCGTGCCTGTGTTGTGGATTTGGGGGGTTCTTGGGATCCGTTCTTGCCACTTGCAGAGTTTTCCTACAACAATAGCTACCAATCGAGTATTCAGATGGCTCTTAACTAGGCCCTATATGAGAGACGATGTCGTTCCCCAGTTGATTGGTTTGAGCCGAGATAGGCTAGGTTGTTGGGCACAAATTTGGTTCGAGATGCCTTGGAGAATGTCATTTATGATTGGAGAGTGAGTTTTGCTCCGGGTTTTACCCATGAAGGGTATGATGAGGTTTGGAAATGAGGGCAAGTTGAGCCCTAGGTATATTGGTCCCTTTGAGATCCTTGAGAGAGTGGGGAAGGTGGCATTGCCACCTAGCTTATCTACAGTTCATCCGGTGTTCCATGTTTCTATGCTCCGGAAGTATTATGGTGATCCGCATCATGTGTTTGACTTTAGCTCCGTCCAATTGGACAAGGATTTGACTTATATTAAGGAGCTGGTGGCTATCTTGGATAGACAGGTCCGGAAGTTGAGGTCAAAGAACATTGCTTCAGTGAAGGTTCAATGGAGGGGTCATCCGGTTGAGGAGGTAACCTGGGAAACTAAGCACGACATGCGGAGTTATTATCCTCACCTTTTCATCACTTCAGGTATGGCTTTATGCATGTTCGAGGATGAATGTCTGTTTTAAGAGGGGGAGAATATAACGACCCGACCGATCATTTTATATAATTGCGCCCCGTTCCTACTTTTGATGCTTCACATATTTGTGTTTATAGTTTTAATACTTCGGGGTCTATTAGTTTCGTTCTAGGGAGATTTCGGGTTGAATTGGACCCTTTGGCTCTTGGCTTAGAAGCCTAAGAAGATTATGTTGACTGAACTTTGACTTTTGTGACAAAGACCCCGGAATGATATTTTAATTGCTCTGATAGCTTCTTATAGTGATTTTGGACTTATGCGTATGCCCAGAATCGAATTCGGAAGTCCGTAGGTTGATTTAAGTTGTTTTGCCGAACATTGGCAATTTAAATTTTAGAAGTTTGACCGTAGGTTGACTTTTGGCTATCGGGATTTGTAATTTTGTTTTGGGACTTAGAATAGGTCTGTTATGCTATTTAGAACTTGTCCGCAAAATTTGGAGTTGATTTGATAGGATTCAGACGCTTGGTTGCAATTCTAGAAGTTCTTGAACATTACTTTGAAATTCATGCATTTTGGTGCCTCATTTGTAGTTCTAGTTGTTATTTTTGTGTTTTGATCATGCGAGCGCATTTGTATGATGGTTTTAGACTTGTGTGGATGTTTGGTTTGGAGCCCCGAGGGCTCAGATGAGTTTCGGACGTATTTCAGAATATTTTGGACTGATAACAGAAATCTGGTGTGTTGATCTTCTGGTGTCGCATTTGCGAACACCAGGGTCGCAATTGCGACCTTAGCAGGGGGATCACAAGTATCGCAATTGAGATGCCTGGGTCGCAATTGTGAAGGTGAACTGGGTTGGGCTAGTTTCGCATTTGCGATATAATTGTCGCTTATGCGAGTGAAGCAGGCTTCGCAATCGCGAAGCCCATGTTGCAATTGCGACTTCCCACATAGGCTGTCAGTGCCGCATTTGCGTATTAGGGCATCTGATGTCCCTAAAATAGCTTTTCAAACTCGATATGGGCATTACGAATTCCTAGTGATGTCATTTGGGTTGACAAATGCCCCAACAACATTTATGGATTTGATGAATCGGGTGTTCAAGTCTTATTTGTATTCTTTTGTGGTTGTATTAATTGATGATATCTTGATTTACTCCAGCAGTCGAAAGGAACATGAGAAGTATCTTCGAAGTGTGCTTCACACCTTGAAGAATAATCAGTTATATGCCAAGTTTTCAAAATGTGAGTTTTGGTTAGACTCAGTTGCCTTTTTGGGGCATGTTGTATCGACAGAAGGCATAAAGGCGGATCCTAAGAAGATTGAGGCTGTTCAGAATTGGCCTAGACTTACTTCAGTTACAGAAATCCGGAGTTTCGTAGGTTTAGCAGGTTATTATCGTCGGTTCGTGGAAGGTTTTTCATCTATAGCAAGCCCATTGACCAGATTGACCTAGAAAGGTGTCCCATTCAGATGGTCAGACGAGTGTGAGTTGAGCTTTCAGAAGCTCAAGACTGCTTTGACTATGACGCTAGTGTTGGTATTACCCACAGGTTCAGGATCGTAAACGGTATATTGTGACGCATCTCACATTGGGCTTGGTGCAGTATTAATGCAAGATGGCAAGGTGATTGCATATGCGTCGCGGTAGTTGAAAGTTCATGAGAAGAATTATCATGTTCATAACTTAGAACTGGCAGCCATTGTTCATGCGCTGAAGATTTGGAGGCATTACCTCTACGGTGTCTCGTGTGAGGTATTTACTGATCATCGCAGCCTTCAGTACCTGTTCAAACAAAAAGATCTTAATTCGAGGCAGAGAAGATGGTTGGAGTTGTTGAAAGACTATGATATCACCATTTTGTATCACCCCGGAAAGGCCAATGTGGTGGCCAATGCTTTGAGTAGAAAGGCTGTGAATATAGGCAGTCTTGCATATATTCCGATTGGTGAGAGGCCATTAGCTGCAGATGTTCAGACTTTGGCTAATCAGTTCGTGACGTTAGATGTTTCAGAACCCAGTCGGGTTCTAGCTTGCACAGTCACTCGATCTTCTTTATATGAGCGTATCAGAGAGAGGCAGTATGATGATCCTCATTTACTTGTCCTTAAGGACACGGTGCGGCATGGTGATGCCAAACAGGTTGTTGTGGTGGAAGATGGGGTTCTGCGAATGCAGGGTCGTATTTGTGTGCCTAATGTGTATGGGCTTCATGAATTAATTCTTGAAGAAACACACAATTCCAGGTATTCTATTCATCCAGGTACCGCCAAAATGTATCAAGATTTGCGGCAACATTATTAGTGGAGGAGAATGAAAAAGGATATAGTTGCATATGTAGCCCGGAGTCTGAATTGTCAGCAAGTTAAGTACGAGCATCAGATATCGGAGTTCACGGGAAGAAAAACCACCAAGTTCTTTGAAAAATTTGCATATTAAAAGGATATTTTCAACTTCGTAACACCTAGCTGGCGATGGACAAGCGAAATACTCCAATTAGTCTATACTGAACATCATGAAAAAGAAACTCAAAGAGGCTAAAAGACTGCGGGCGGAAGTACTCCTAGAGGTATTATGGGCGCATAGAACTACCCCGAAGACGAGCACAAGAGAGACACCTTATTCTCTATTCTATGGAACAGAAACAATTATACCAGTCGGGGTCGGAGAATACAGGCTGAGGTACTCCCATAAAAGCGGCACCAACAATGACGAGAGTAAGAGGTAAGATCTCGACGAGGTTGATGGGCACAGAGATATGGCATACATAAGTATGGTCGCCTAGAAAAAACAAGCAGAGAGTTACTACAACAAAAAGGCAAAGGTCCGATTTCTCAAGATCAGGACTACGTACTCAAAGCTAAAACCAAGAAAACAGGGATCCACAAGAAGGCAAGTTGGGAACCAACTGGGACAAACCATATTAAATTATAGGCAAAGCAGACAAGGGTTCGTTCCAATAGGAAACCATGGAAGGGAAACCCCTACCAAAAAACTGGAATATCAGCCACCTCAAGTACTTCAACTTCTAAAAAACAAGAAATTCCCTGTAAGTCGTACCCTTTTTTTCCCTCACTTGAGTTTTTTCCCAATAGGGTTTTCTCAAGGAGGTTTTAAACAAGGCGACGAATAGGAAACTTCGATTTGAAGTACACGAGAGCAGACAAAGTTTTCATTGCCCGACTCTTCAAGATTCTCCAAGTCGAACAATGAAGGAACTAGATATACTGGGACTGGAACGCCAGCCAACACCCAAAACTTGTAACTTTCTAGAAAAATTGCCCAAGGGCAAAATAATGTAATCAGAGCAATGACATCAAAATAATAAAAATACACTTTTATCGAAACTGCTCCCATGAATGGTTAAGTTCGATCAACCTCATACAACACCTATCGACTCTCGGCCACAACTTGATGAAAGGTTAAGTTCGACCAAGATCGAACAACACCTATCGGCCCTCGGCCATGACTTAATGAAAGGTTAAGTTCGACCAAGTTCGAACAACACCAATCGACCCTCGACCACGACTTCATGAAAGGTTAAGTTTGACCAAGCTCGAATAACACCTATTGGCCCTCGGCCACGACCTAATGAAAGGTTAAGTTCGACCAAGCTCGAACAACACCTATCGGCCCTCAGTCATGACTTAACTTAAAAATATGTTCAACTAACTCGAACAAAGGCCGATACACCCACGACCACTGAACGCCATGGCTATCGCAACTTAGAAAATAACAATAAAGAAAACACAGAAGCAAAACACAAGTACAAAAATAAGAACGCACAAAGACAGAAGGCATATACGAAACCAAAAAAACCTTTATATTCATAAAGAAAGTTTATACAAAGGAATTCGAAGACACCAATCAAATAAAAGAGATGATCAAAACATACAAAAAATTTAGTGGTCGTCATTGTCTCGACCTCCATCGCCCCCCTCCTTCCCTATCTCGACTGTAAGCGGAGTCGCACCATGTACTATCCGTGAGCTGGTCCACATCTTCCTCATCACCTCCCTCGGAGTCAGCCTGAGGTGTGGCGGGGTCATAGTCACATATAAGTCGGGCCTCACGAGCTTTGACTCGAGCCTCCTCGATAGCCATCTCATAGACAAAGCCCGTCTTAATCAAATCACGATCACGTCCAGCCGGGCTTCAGCGAGGATCCACTCTTCGTACTACTCTCGAGGAATATTAGGATACTTAGAGGCATTAGACATAGAGGGCCGCGCAAGCATTTGGGAATTTTCGGCCTCAAGAGCAGTAATTCGATCATACAACTTAGAATTCTCCTTACCTAATTCCCCAAATCTCACCTCGAGCCTGGCCTTCTTAGCCGTCGTCTCCCTTCGAGCCTCCGATCGAGAGGACTCCACCTCCTCAAGCATCCGCTGCTTCTCGATGACTTCCCCTCTGAAAGTGTCAATATCAAGCTGGCATCTGTCCAACTCGCTTCGCAGCTGAACCAACTGATTCTAAATATCACGACATTGGGCCTCCACGCCCTTATTCAGCTCGAGCTCCTCCTCTTTTCTCCTCAACGCTGCCTCGAGGATGCTGAATCTCTACACGGACGCCATTAGCTCCTTGTCTTTCTTCTTTAGCTCTTATCTCAAGGCCGACACGTCGCCCTCCTCATGAAGTTGCCTCTGAAGGTCCCGGTATTTTCCACGGTATTCTTCGTACTTACACTTCAACTTCACATAAATTTCTTTTCGTCTTTTCTCCATCTAAGCACTCTCAATTTCCAGAATGACCGTCTGCAAATCAAAGAAAAGGCAAAAGTTAAAACTTAGAAACGAGTAAGACAAAGGGAAAAGAATGAACAATAGTCATACTTACCCTGAGAGCAAGACCGACAATGTTCTTTGATAGGGTACTGTCATTTATCTTCTTGAGGGTCATACCCTCGGCATCGGAGCAAAGAGGACCGAGAGCGGGGACCACCTCCTAGGTATTTCTTAGCAAATCACGATCTATTAGGATCATGATGGCCTTGAGCCTCCCTCCATCCTCATCTCGATATGAGTGAGTCCCTCATAAATCATGCTAAGATCGTTAGGGTTCATGTCGGAACCTGACTCATCGCCCTCAACGACAACGTCCTTTCCTTTGTCCTCGTCGGCCGGAGAAACATTTGCTGCCGTCCTGGAAGTTGAAGCCTCCTCTTGCCTCGCAGACACAGAGCCATCACCAAGCGTCCTCTCCATGACCATCTCACAGTCGGGACGCAAAGGCATGCCCTCATTAACCTCTTCCAGTTATGGGGCCTAGGAGGTCGCCCAAACATCGTCTCCAATGTGTATCATTGCTGTCTCCCAAAGCGTGAAGTCACCTTCTACTGAATCGACAGCCAAGGGAACTCCCCCTCCGTCGTCCACAACCTTCTTCTTGTGGGGCCTTAGGTCCCCATCACAAGGAGAGACTTCATCATCTTCCTCGATGAGTGAAAACAATTGAGGAGTGGGCGTAGTAGCTGAGATGGGGGTGAAGGCGGAAGGCGCAGTAGCCGAGATGGGGACGGAGGCGGAAGACGTAGCGGCCCTTCTCCTCCTAAACATAGGCACGGGGTCCCTTTCCTTCTTGTAGTCCCTCTGACTAAACCTAAAAAAAATATAGAAGTTTACAACGTCATAAGCTGGTATGAATATTATCACGACCAGAAGAAGGAGATTACCTGTCGAGGGGAGGGCTGGTTTGAACTTCTGAAAGAAGTTCGGCCAGTCACGAATCCCCACGGTGTAGGGGAGAACCTGCCTAACCTAGTCGGCAAGACGTGCGGCCAAAGGAGGAGGACGATTGGTGGATGCAGGAGAAGAAGGATTATTTGACCGATATGGAATAAACAAAGTACTTGAACGGAGAAAAGCTAAAAGCGCGAACACTTACGTGTATGGTTCCAGGCCTCAGGGAAACCATCAGCATTGGCTGCAATGGCTCAGTCTTGATGAAGAAGTAGTCAAGCAAGAATTGTCGACTACCATTATTGTCCATCTTCACCACCAAATATTTTTCTCCACGATGTCGAAGATTCAACATCGTCCCTCTATAGAAGCTAGGCGCGAACAGATGCGCCAACTGCTGCACCGTGACCTCAACCCTGGCAAGCTCAGCAAACTTTGATAATATCTTGATAACCTTGTAAACATAAGGGGAAAGCTGGGCGGGGCAAACGCCATAATGGCGTCAAAATTCCTCCGCCAGTGGGAGAAGAGGGAACAAGTAGCCAAGGGTAAACAGGTAGGTATAGAGAGCACAATACCCAGGACGGTGAACGTGCATTTCGTCCTCACCAGGGGGGATCAATTCTACGTGGTTGGGAAGGCCAAACTTGGATTTGAATTTAGCCAAGTGACTAGACGCCCTCGACGATTGAAATTTTTTGGGCACCGCATCCGGCGACCGTTAAAAGTCGGATCTAGCATTGGGGTTACGAGGGATAATCTTCTCCACTGAAGGAAGAGCTTCATCCATAGCAGCGACGACAATGTCCTCTCCGTGATCAGGGAACACAACAGCCAAAGGAATGGCATGGCTCTCTTTATCAACATTAGAAGAAAGATTAGACTTTACAAGAAGATGAGAGTATGAAAGAAAGTTAAGGTTTAAAAGGCAAAGAAGACTCAAGAAAATGAATAGAATTTATGAAGAGAAAGGATGGTATGAAAGGAAGTAAAGTTTGAATAATGCGAAAACAATCCTTGTTTATAGAGATTGAGGCATAGAACCCGAAATGATTCATCATAGTTGGCACTAGAATCGAAACGGTAGAGCCAATCAAAGGTCACGCGTGAATCGACACAATGCGTCGGGAATTGGCATCATCATGACGCATGGTGTCACTTCTTTTCTTGGACCAGGTGGTTCCAACAAATCACCCTAGAAATTTAGGGGTTTGAAATATGCGGTCCATAAAGGGCCACGTCTCCTGTTTGTTATAGCGATCACGACCGCTGTTATCTGTTCAGCGAACTCGCCCACGAAGATGTCCATGAACGCTATTATTCGCTCATTGAACTCACCCACGAGGACGACCTCAACAAGCAAATGGACTAACTGTATGTGCTAAAAATTATCATAATTATATGTGGGCCAAGTCAACATTAAGAGAGCCTTCGAAGGCTGCCACGCGTCATCGATGTGTTTTCAACAGAGGACAAAGGCGATGTCGGGGTGACCTAACAAAGGACGAAGACGAGGTAGAGTTGACTCAGCAGAAGGACAAGGACGAGCACTCCCTTTAGTAGGGCAGTAACAACTAGTTTTAGAGATAAAATCTTGTAGAGAATATTCTCCGAAATATTCCTACCATTTGTATTATTAGGGTTTTTGTGGCTTATGTGCCCTTATAAATAGAAAGAAAAAATTATAGAGGGGATCAGACACTCATTGTAGAAAACAATACATTGACATTCTTTGAAGATTCTTATTTTATCATTAACATATAAAATACCCCTTTTCTTTAGATCTGTGTCAATCTTTTCTCCCACGATCCAAGGAGGATCTGAATGTTCTAAGGCTTGACATTATCCATCTTTATCGGAGGAAATATCAAATAATCGTACCCTTGGGTGACTCACTTGCATTTATTTACATAAATGTCATTTATTATCATTTAATACTATTTAATGTTATTCCCTTTATTCTTGGGCCATTGAATATTGCTTTATTGTTGTTATTTATTGCTATTCAAACAGTACTCGTGACATCTTGCTACAAAATTAGTCAAACAATCTTTTGGATATTAAAATTGGCTAAGATTAACTCTATTCTATTAGAAAATCTAATTGTTTAAACCTAGATCTAAATTTTGGGTCAAACAAGCTCAACGAAATTAAGACAATATTTGGTTGGTGTTGATAAACGAGTATTTAAAGTTGAAGTTGTAAAGGCATTCGCAAGTAGTAATTATGTCACTTGAAAAAAAAGAATCTGAAGTTTTGTGATTGAAAACTATAATTTCACTTGAAATACTCATCAAACTAGCTAGTTTCCAACTTCAAATTCATTATTTTGAGTTGAAGTTGGAATAAATGGACATAATTATAAAACAACATACATTGTTGCTGAAGCTGAAACAATTGAAAAATATCCTAATTAAATTTCTGTAGATCAGAAGCCTAAATATTTTGGGGCAAGCAGAAGTAGAGGTTCCAAAGCACTGGGAGCAAATTTCCTAGCAAAAAGATAACACATTGATGTATTTCTGTCATTGTAAGAACACATATCTCCTTCCAGCATTCTCTTCATAAGCTCTTCTGTAATATCTGCTTTTCCAAACATGACAGGATGAGCGCCGCCCCTTGACCAATCGACCCACGTTATACTTCTATTCGCCAAGATATTAGCTGCTTGAATTGTCAACATGGTCGCGAAGTAATGCTCATCAGCATAACACGCTGGCTTGCAGAACTCCGCGAACTTGGGATAGAATTTTGTGTCTTCAACTATGTAAAGAGCAAGCTTTCTATTAACCTCAAACCATTGTGATCCTTTGCGCCATTGTGTAATGTTAACCTCAGGTTCCATATTGTCGTTATATCGACCTCTTCCATGTGGTCCGGGATCATCAAATGCACTAACAAAGCTGTGCTTTGATCTCATTATATAGTTGTAAATGATGCTGAAATTGTAGAGAGGTATGCATGACTCAGAAAGCAGAACAAACCACTCATTAGAGATATCAAGTAATGCATTTGCGACAAGTCTCCTCTCAGCATCAGTGATACTTATTTCCCCCCATTCTGCCACCTTCAGAATGAACGTCATTAGATTATCAGCTTTTAACTCAAAGACTAGGCGAATCTTTAAAAACATGTTTTTTATGCAGATATCAGTGAAAATAGAATCCAGATCATTTCCCAGCAAAAAGCAATCAAGAACAACAAAATATGAAAATGTGGAAGCCATCATCATAGTTTCAGGCTTTCAGCATAACAAGAATTGAGAAGAATATCAGCCAATTCTAACACCATAATCATCAGTGCTTTTTCAGCAAGTTCGATCAATGATGTTCACATATTTTAACTCTCTTCTCTTTTTTGAGCTGATTAGTGCGACATATCCTAACCATATACTTGAATAGCACATCATGCACTGATTTTTTCATGTTCTTGCCATACCACAATTGATGTAAACGTTTATAGTTTGAAATCTTTCTTTTGGGTTCCTTCTTCTGTCATCCTGTCCACTTCCATACCTATGCGAAAGAGGAGATCGGTATAGAACTATTGCACCAGAATGAAATGCTCAACAGTGAGCAAATAAGCAAAAGGATTTGTTGGTTTTAGTATGCATCTAAGCACCATTTTTGCATGGTTTCTCACTTATTTTTACTCACAAAAGCTATGTGACTAGTCCTCATCTTTTAACTCATATCAACATTTAGTCCTTCACAAATTCATCCTGCTCATGGAACTGGATTATCCTGCCGGATACGGAGGATCAATAGATTGCTAAGCTCACTGCCGTAGTCCAATCTTCAAATGATCGGTAAAAGATACAGTATAAAATAAGGTATCAGAAACAAATTTCAAACCATTTGTGTTTCACATAGTATTAGCTAACTTATTGGTCTTTCTCATTTTAATTGCAAATTAATTCTATCCACCATGTCCATAACATCCCTAAAACGGAAATGACAAAGTACAAACTACCAGCTCTCTGAAAATGTGCTTGATCTAGTAACACCAATATTAGACTTTGATTAGGAAAAAGATGTTATTGTTGGGCTCAAGCTAGCGAACAAATACTCTAAACATGGTTTGATATTGTCCACTTTGGACTAAAGCCACACGGTTTTCCTCAAAAGGTCTTACATTATTAAGAGAACCTTGTATATGTACTCTCCCAATCCTTCGGCTACCAATGTGAGACTTTATTCGCACAACCAACGGTTATGTTACACGCTGAGTTTCCGGACATTAATAATGATGCATTTCCCAGCATTAAAAAAAAGCAAACTAAATGAATTCTAGTCATTAATGATATGATTTCTCCCCCGATTCCAGTTGGCAACTTCCAACATGCTCTGACACATTGCCTTTCCTGATCAGTTAGGTCTCTTCATAAAAGATCTGACCCATATTTAAGTGAAAATTGCAAAAATTTAAAAATTACAAAAAGAATTGGAGTATATTTTGATTGAACTCGATGACTCTTCTCAAACAACACAACAAGACAACGGGAAAATATACAAGGTATAAAATTAGACAAGCGACATATGCAGAATCAACACAAAATCTGCATTAATACATACCTGACTTGGAATGTGCCTCTTGTAGAAAACTGAAGAGGGTGGATAATCAGCTCGAAATGGTGGCAACGAATGAATATAAATCGAATAAAGTCCCTGTTGTCCCTTAAAAAATCTCTCCCAGAGAGGCGCAAACGGCAATTGTCCCTTGGTCAAGAACATGAATGCAATCTTGGGAACCCTCTTACATGGATACTCCTTTATTCGCGACGCCAAAGAAGCCCTCCAGAACAACTCTTTATCACTCATGGTATGTAACATTTTTGATGGAATCTTAATCCAAGGCTCTAAGTTATTTGATTCTTCGTTATTACAAGGCTGCAAACTAGGATTTACTGGTGCAGGAGCTAAGCTTTGAAATCCAAAATGCTTGATCATATAAATACTAGCCACAGGAAAAGTGAAACACAAAAACAAGAATAGCATAAGTAACTGAAGCAGCCTCTGTGGCAAAATCCTAGCTTGGTTTACCCTACCTACAACTAAAGGATCTTTACTCTCCACCATTGGAACAAAACTCAATTGCACCTATTGTTACGGTTAGAGAGCTATATAAAAAAGGCAAAATACTTATGGTAATTACACTAAACTATGTTAGATTTACCATGGTTAAGTGATAATTAAAGTAGGCCGTCCGAATATAATCAATCACTAACCATGTAACATGAAGATTCTACTAATGAGAGCAATCTAGCATGAGATATTTCCTTTCTGAGGATCCTGTAGTCAAGAATAAAGATTCCATAATACCCATTTTCCATAAAAGCAGCTAGGTTGACGCAAGGGGTTCAATTAAATCCCCTTCGTTGAAAATCATAATGTGTTAATAGGACAAAAACGATTTTTTCTTTTCTTTACGTATATATAAATTGTTGAATCCCCTTGATATAGGAAAAGGTTCTACGTCAAACGTGGCTAAAAAATTCCTTAAAAAGGTCACAAATTCCAATCCCATGTATAAAATTTTGTACCTTTGAGTTCCCTTAATTAGAATTTCTAGCTCCGCCACTGCATAGAAGCATGGGAAAATTATCAAAGTTGAGATTTTTCCCACATAAGAACAAATTCAAGATTCTATAAACAGTAATTTACAGCAAAACCAGGTTAACACACTTCAATTTACCACCGTAATTGCTGAATTACCGTTTCAAGAACAAAAGGCTGAATCTTTTCATTGCAGAATTCGATATAAAATATAGGATTCAGCAGCAACAGTAGGATTTGTTGCAAAAACCTTTCATCAAATGAAAGTTTCGAAGAACCTGAAGTAAGCAGAACGGTAAAAAGAGCAATCGTCAAGAAATGAATGTGGAATTAGATTAATTTCCAATCTTCTGCTCAAGAAAGTTTTGCAATAAACCATTAAAAAAAAGCTTTCTTGTTACATTAAAATCTTTATAATTACCAATTTTTAAACTTTCTTCTGCCAAAACTCTTGACAATTTCTTTGACTACGACTTTTTTTGAGGAACATAATTCTTGAAATCTATAGTTGAGGAACATATTACATTTCTCAACTTAATTATCTGAATTTTTGGAAATTAAATGGAGAATTCGACTGTTGATTAGGTTTTTAGCTTGGTCGCCTCAGAAAGGGGTCGTTTGCTACAAATACTCCTAGATTAATTATGCATAGGTAAGAACTCTAATGCATGTATTACGGAGTATGCAATATGCACAGAGACTGCAATTCAATTGTAACTCAAGAGAGTTTTGGTAGAAAAAATTTAGTTTTGAAGACCATAAGGGTATTTTGTCACCTTCAGTATTTTTTTTTCTTTTCATTTTTGTCACTTTCAGTTGATTTACCATGTATTGCTCATACCTATATTATTGTTTCATGTTCTATACCATATTAAATAATACGTAAATTAGCATAACTTATACAAATATTTTACGAGAGAAGTCAAAATAGTAACTAAATAAGATATAAAAGGTTATTGAATTTTATAATATGATTAGCTCTTCCTAACCGCTAACTAGCTTGTTTGGCCAAACTTCTAAGATCAACTTATTTTGATAAGTATTTTTTTTAAAAGTACTTTTGGTAATAAACAATTCGTGTTTGACTAATTAATTTGAAAAATACTTTTGAGCAGCAATTAATGTTTGAACAAACTTTTAAAAAGTGTTTTTAACTATATTTTTTTTCATAACTGCTTTCGGGGAGAAAATACTTTTTTCTGCTTTTCCAAAACTGTTTCTGCTTCTCCCCAAAAATACTTTTTTTTCCACCCAAAAGCTTGGCCAAACACGTCAAAATTGAAAGAAAAATACTTTTTTTTTGAAGAAAAAAAAAAGTTCTTGTAGGTTTGGAGAAGCTTGACCAAACAGGCAATAAAACAATGTATAATTCATAACCGTTGGTTTGGACCAAGTATATACAATTTTAGCAAACCTTAGGGATAATAGATGCTCTTGACTATATTTACAATATGAAAATGAAGCTACCTCTAAACTTATGAGTTTATGGCCTTATGGGACAGTTTTTGGTTAAAAACTCCTATTTTCTGTCCCATAGCATCCGTGAGTTACATCACTAGTCAATTAATATTATAACTTGAAGCAAAATCTTGTCTACATGTCATATAATTAAACACAAAAGAAAATACATGGCTATTATTTTAATGACAAACAATTAACAAGTGAAGATAAGTTTCTAATCAATGCCCCAACTAAATATTTAATCCTAATAATAAATACTCTCTTTAGAACGACGTTCTAGTTTCTCTCCTATTCTATCCAAAACCAGTTCCTGCCTTTTGCACTTTTGCCCCTTCTCTTTTCACACATTCGTTTCATCTTTTTCCCCTTTCAGAAATTCCCAGTTCCCGAATCACTTCTCTATTTTTATTTTGATTTGTCGTATGTTCTTATTGTTCTCAACATAGGCCTAAACAACAGGCCTTCTGTTAAATTATTATTATTTTTCTTTATGGAATAATTAGGAGCAAGAAATGAAGAGAGGGAAAGGTGAAGAGAATTTATTAATAGGGCCTATGTTTCCAAGGCTTCACGTTAATGATAAAGAAAAGGGAGGTCCAAGAGCACCTCCAAGGAACAAAATGACCCTTTATGAGCAACATTCCTTTACAAAGGTTCAAACATCGGGTTTTGCATAATCCCAATAATGCTAATTTACAGGTATACAAAGTGTGAAAAATTATCTATTTTAGCTGAGTGCATATCCGGATTCGCGCCGCGTAGGGCCCATTCGAGGGAAGCGCTCCCTACCAAGGATTTTTCTATACTCAGGGCTCAAATTCGAAATCTCTGGTTACGACAAGAGGTCCCATCCACCGAAGAAAAATTCTATTTCCTGTCCCATGGCATAACTCATATCCGTGAGTTACAGATACAGGCACTAGTCAATTAATATTACAACTTGAAGCAAAATCTTGTCTACATGTCATATAATTAAACACAAAAGAAAATACTTGGCTATTATTTTAATGGCAAACAATTAACAAGTGAAGATAACTTTCTATTCAATGCCCCAACTGAATATTTAATCCTAATATTAAATACTCACTTTAGAACGACGTTCTAGTTTCTCTCATGTTCTATCCAAAACCGGTTTCTGCCTTTTGCACTTTTGCCCCTTCCCTTTTCACACAATCATTTCATCTTTTTCCCCTTTCAGAAATTACCAGTTCCCGAATCACTTCTCTGTTTTCACTTTGATTTATGGTATGTTCTTATTGTTCTCAACATAGGCCTAAACAACAGGCCTTCTGTTAAATTATTATTTTTTCTTTATGGAATAATTAGGAGCAAGAAAAGAAGAGAGGGAAAAGTGAAAGAATTTATTAATAGGCCTATGTTTCCAAGGCTTTACGTTAATGATAAAGAAAAGGGAGGTCCAAAAGCACCTCGAAGGAACAAAATGGCCCTTTATGAGCAGCTCAGCATTCCTTCACAAAAATTCAAACAAGGGGTTTTGCATAATCTCAATAATGCTAATTTGCAGGTATACAAAGTGTGAAAAATCACCCCTTTTTGCTGAGTGTATATCGGGATTCGCGCCGCGTACGGCCCTATTCGGGGTAGACGCTCCCTACCAAAGATTTTTCCATACCCAGGGCTCGAACTCGAGACTTCTAATTAAGGGAAGAGGTCCCATCCACCAAAGCAAAATTCTATTTCCTGTCCTATGGCATAACTCATATCCATGAGTTGTAGTTATAGGCACTAGTCAATTAATTTTACAACTTGAAGCAAAATCTTGTCTACATATCATATAATTAAACACAAAAAAAAAATACTTGGCTATTATTTTAATGGCAAACAATTAACAAGTGAAGATAACTTTCTAATCAATGTCCCAACTGAATATTTAATCCTAATATTAAATACTCTCTTTAGAACGACGTTCTAGTTTCTCTCCTGTTCTATCCAAAACCGGTTCCTGCCTTTTGCGCTTTTGCCCCTTCTCTTTTCACACAGTCGTTTCATCATTTTTCCCTTTCAGAAATTCCCAGTTCCCGAATCACTTCTATGTTTTCACTTTGATTTGTCATATATTCTTATTGTTCTCAACATAGGCCTAAACAACACGCCTTCTGTTAAATTATTATTTTTTCTTTATGGAATAATTAGGAGCAAGAAATGTAGAGAGGAAAAGATGAAGAGAATTTATTAATGGGGCCTATGTTTCCAAGGCTTCATGTTAATGATAAAGGAAAGGGAGGTCCAAGAGCACCCCGAAGGAACAAAATGGCCCTTTATGAGCAGCTCAACATTCCTTCACAAAGATTCAAACATGGGGTTTTGCATAATCCCAATAATGTTAATTTGCAGGTATACAAAGTGTGAAAATCATCTCTTTTTGCTGCGTGTATATCCGGATTCACGCCGCGTAGGACCTCATTCGGGGGAAGCACTCCCTACCAAGAATTTTTTCATACGTAGGGCTCGAACTCGAGATCTCTAATTAAGGGAAGAAGTCCCATCCACCGAAGCAAAATTCTATTTCCTGTCCCATGGCATAACTCATATCCGTGAGTTGTAGTTACACGCACTAGTCAATTAATATTATAACTTGAAGCAAAATCTTGTCTACATGTCATATAATTAAACACAAAAGAAAATACTTGGCTATTATTTTAATGGAAAACAATTAACAAGTGAAGATAACTTTCTAATCAATGCCCCAACAGAATATTTAATCCTACTATTAAATACTCTCTTTAGAACGACGTTCTAGTTTCTCTCCCGTTCTATCCAAAACCGATTCCTGCCTTTTGTACTTTTGCCCCTTCTCTTTTCACATAGTCGTTTCATCTTTTTCCCCTTTCAAAAATTCCCAGTTCCCGAATCACTTTTATGTTTTCACTTTGATTTGTCATATGTTCTTATTGTTCTCAACATAGGCCTAAACAACAAGCCTTCTGTTAAATTACTATTTTTTCTTTATGGAATAATTAGGAGCAAGAAATGAAGAGAGGAAATGGGGAAGAGAATTTATTAATGGGGCCTATGTTTCCAAGGCTTCATGTTAATGATAAAGGAAAGGGAGGTCCAAGAGCACCTCCAAGGAACAAAATGGCCCTTTATGAGCAGCTCAGCATTCCTTCACAAAGTTTCAAACATGGGGTTTTGCATAATCCCAATAATGCTAAGTTGCAGGTATACAAAGTGTGAAAAATCACCTCTTTTTGCTGAGTGTATATCCGGAATCGCGCCGCGTAGGGCCCCATTCGTGGGAAAGCGTTGCCTACCAAGGGTTTTTTCATACCGAGGGCTCGAACTCGAGATTTTTAATTAAGGAAAGAGGTCCCATCCACAGAAGCAAAATTATATTTCCTGTCCCATGGCATAACTCATATCCGTGAGTTGCAGTTACATGCACAAGTCAATTAATATTACAACTTGAAGCAAAATCTTGTCTACATGTCATATAATTAAACAAAAGAATTATACTTGGCTATTATTTTAATGGCAAACAATTAACATCTAAAGATAAGTTTCTAATCAATGCCCAACTGAATATTTAATCCTATTATTAAATACTCTCTTTAGAATGACGTTCTAGTTTCTCTCCTGTTCTATCCAAACCGGTTCCTACCTTTTGCACTTTTGCACCTTCCCTTTTCACACAGTCGTTTTATCTTTTTCCCCTTTCAGAAATTCCCGATTCCCGAATCACTTTTCTGTTTCACTTTGATTTGTCGTATGTTCTTATTGTTCTCAACATAGGCCTAAACAATATGCCTTCTGTTAAATTATTATTTTTTCTTTATGGAATAATTAGGAGCAAGAAATGAAGAGAGGGAAAGGTGAAGAGAATTTATTAATAGGGCCTATGTTTCCAAGGCTTCACGTTAATGATAAAGAAAAGGGAGGTCCAAGAGCACCTCCGAGGAACAAAATGCCCTTTATGAACAGCATTCCTTTACAAAGATTCAAACATGGGGTTTTGCATAATCCCAATATTACTCCGGATGGGTCAAAATCTCTCTGCGCCCACTGCAGTACTGTCAGCGCATTGTAAAAAAGATTTGAACAAAGAGAGCTCCAAACAGATTGCCGTAAGCAGAGAGCATTCTTCTAACTCTACCTCGATTCCGTCCATGGATAAGCCAGATGGTGTTCTGAAGCAAGCTAATGTACTATTGCATTATGAATCGAGAGATGACCCTGATAATACTTTTGGCATATTTTGTACGACTCATCTTTTTGGTAGTTCTACTGAAACATTCTTGCATATTGTAACAACATTATGTGTTCTCTAAACGTATGGCATGTTCTCTTGAAATATTTAGGTCTATTTTATTACTTATGTCACTTGCTATTCAGAATGATTCCAAAGGATATTTATCATTTGTTAGACATCTGTTCCTAGTTAAATTCTACTTAAATTTTACATTTCAACTGCAGTTTGTTTTTATAAGAGGAACCTTGTCAGATAATGCATCTTGATAGTCTCTCCGTGCCACTGGGTGCAATTCAAGTGGCATGTTTAATTTAGGTGATTGTGAGCTTTGCTATTTGAATTAATGGAGGTATGTGCATGATAAGAAACTTTTCCCATAAATAGTTTAGTTTCTAATTTTTGTAGTTTACTTCATCTTTTGCTTTTTTAATGCTATTGGTCTTTGTTCAATTAGAGCTTTCTCACCTTATAGTAGGATATCTATTGGTCTCTTTTTGTGTCTGCCCGAGTCTTTAACAATTTAAATTGAGGGGTTGGTGCAACAATTGGGTGGAGTCTAAAAGCTCTCAATTGGTTTAGGCACCATTAGATGGAACAATGGCCCTTTTGAGTGCTACTACCTCCTGTCTGTTTTAAATATATTTAGCCAAAGATTTTGTCTAAAACAAGTGTCATTTTAAGAAACCAAGAAGGCATTATTTTTTCATTTTTACCCTTGTTCCCATAATTGATCTATTCAATTTTCTAACAAGTCTTTTCATGCTTATTTACATTTACTCCATTTGCTAGGAGTAGATTAAAGAGGGGTTTTCCTAGGCAGTTGAATTAACTTACGTCATAGTAATTTCATTCGATTGCTGTTATAAATTTTATTTTATCTCCTTTCATCTTCTAGTATAAATTTATTTTTGAAAAACAATAGAGAAGTGGAGCCTTGGCGTAACCGGTAAAGTTGTTGCCATGTAACTAGGGGATCACGGGTTCAAGCCGTGGAAACAGCTTCTTGCTGAAATGCAGGATAAGACTGCGTACAATAGACCCTTATGGTTCGGCCCTTCCCCGGACCTCGCATATAGCTTGAGCTTAGTGCACTCGACTGCCTTTTTTTTTTTTTTTGAAAAACAATAGAGCACTGAAAAATCAATAGATAGTTGAAGACTCAAATTGAAAGAGTTCAAGACCGATGAATATTGTAGTTGAAGACTCAATTGAGAGAGTTGATGATTCAATGAACATCAAAGTCGAAAACTCAAATTGAGAGTTCGAGACTCAAAGAATGTAACGAGTTAGATAGAGATAGTTGAAGATTCAAAGAAAAAAGTTAGATTAGACTTAGACTTAAATGTAAGGAGAATAAGCTTTTGAGGAAGAAGAATTACATTAAATAGTTAAGATTGTGTTAATATTTTATCTCCCCAACTTTTATTAAGATAATCGTATAATTTACATTCTTTTGCTTGAGGTCATCTATGGTCCTTTCTTTCTTATTACTTTGGGATGGAAACTAAATGGATGTGGATGCTAATATGGTGACTAAGTTAATATCGGGTTTTCTATCTTTTGCCTTTTTTTATTGAAGTGTTATATCGTCCATATTGACAAAGCGAAGTGTAGAAGAAGATAAAGGTACACGGAGAAGCATTATGACAGAAGAGGAGCATTATAATGATCATCATTTGCTCACTCTACTCGTAAGGTTAAGATAACCAAATTTGACATCTAACGTCCGCTCTTTCAATGGCAATCTAGCTCAGTCAAAAAAAAAAATTCTAAATTCACCCTAAATTTTAGAGCCAATTATCATGAGTCAATTAAACTTGACGTTTGGTAATTTAAGAAAAGCAATTAAAAATTAAAATTACAATATTAAATTTTAAAAAGGTAAAACAATACTAAGTGACCACATCCGAATCACTATTGCATAAACTATGGAACATTATTGTATGGGTCAAAATCTATTTTCATTAAGATTTGACACGAAGCGGTATCGTGGAAAGTGATATGGCCGAGGTCGATTAGTAAAAAATGGGGTTTGTAGCCGAAGAGTCAATAATGGCCAAGGTCGAGTATGATGGGCAGTACTAACAACTAGTTTTCGTAGTAGAATATTCTCTTGAATATTCTATGGTGTCCGTACTTTTAGGGTTGATTGAGGAATATCCCATATAAATAGAAAAGGAGATAGGGAAGAAAAGGAAGGAAAAACACAGCCTTTGTAAGACTGACACTCTCTCTGAATAAAAGACAACTATTACCTTTTTAAAGAGACTGGATGATCTATTATTCCACTTTCATTCATCAATGTGAGAAAGAAGAATCATCTACTTTATTCAATATTGGATGAATCATTCTCCTTATTTGCTTTAATGCCATTTATTGCTATTTATTACTCAATATTCCCCCATCATCAAGTATCTTGAAATATTGAACGCACACTACATTTATTCTTCTCTCAATATTGCTCTTGCGTTATCTGTGTCAATCAATTATAGATCTGAAGTTATTATCATCAACTAGGTTTAGCCCTTCGTTTTATTAAATTAATTAGTTTAATCAAACAACTGCTTTTCTTGGTAAAACAATTATTTAACCTAAATAACTGAGAACTTGTATCAATTGATCACATTTCAGTTGAGCAAGATGCTCGCATTTCCTGTCTGACATTGTTTTACTAAGATGTTGAATATTGTACTTATGAGAACCTTTAGTTCGCATGATTTTTATCATGCATGATTGTAATGTTAGAAAAATATTTAAAAATTTCAATGTGGAAAAATCTTCATATGATTTCATAAAAGCAGTAACAAGCTCATCAACAATTTTAGGTGTCTTACTATGTTGTAAGAATTGAATAGTTCTAGAAAACTCAAGGTCTAAAGGATTCAAAGTCGTAGAATTTGGTATTTGACACATTAAACGAATATCAAATCCATCTTGCATTGCTACACAACAATATTTCTCATCATCATGATAAATGTGCATTCTTGCATTATGTTGCTGAATGAATGTTGGATAACTTTAGTATTCAGTACTAGGCCATTTTTCCTTGATAGCAGGAATGACTTTTTTCAATTTAGTATGACTTTATAATATCTTTGGTTATGAAGTTACTGGTTGTTGAGGTTTTTGTTTTTAAGATAAAATAGTTTTAAAATGAGAGTGAATGGGAAATGGAGGGAAAATGAAATTTTTGAGTAAAATTTTAAGTTTTCCCCTCTTGACAATGAGACATTATCTCATATTGGAAGAGGAAGAGATTTTTGGTGGGTATATATATAATTGCTCTTCTTGTAGCTCTTAAAGAGTTAAGAAGAAAGCAAGCTTCGCGCCGTCGTCGTCGTCGCTCGGCTCGGCTGCGGCTACGGCTACGGATTCCCACCATGATTGTGCTTGCTCCACAAACAAGCTAATGCTTGCTCCACCATGGAGGGTGGACGATTGTTCTTCTTCAACACTGGCTGCTATATATATGTGCAGCAACTATTGAAGAAAGACACACAAGACACGAACTGAAATCGCTCAACAGATTTGGCTATACATTGCACTCCTTCCTCTCAGCATTTCCATATGATTTTCTGAGTTTCTACTCCTTCGTTCTGCATTGTTTTAACTTCAAACAAAGCAACTGTAAGTGTGATTTGCTACCGAACTTTGTGTTCGCTAAAACATTGGGGTTTGAAGTACCGCTACACCAGTGTGTGATTCGTTCTATCCTGGGAGGAAATAATCCATTACCTTGGGTACTAGGAGGGGATTAAATTCCTTAAGGAAACACTGTGAATTCAGTGGGCTCGAATTAATTACTGTTTCATTACGATAACTTATATTTTGCAGAATTATTATTTACAAATACAGCAATATTGGCGGGAATAACACTGGTATTATATCCCGTGTGCCTGCAACTAGGTCTACTGGCTCTTTTAGCTCATTCTTGTGTGACAAATGGGAATACACTAATTTTTTTTCAGAGTAGAATTCATTTTTTTGTGCATCAAACCCTTGATGAGCTACAACAGCTTAAAGCATGCTATTATTATGGTGTTTTTTTAGAAGACAATTAGTGATCTCTTAGCTTGAACTCACATAACACTTGAGACATAGAAAAGGAGGCTGGTCTAGCTCTAGTAGGGAAGAAGCACATCAAATATATGACTTTCAAGTGATGAGATCAGTAGCTGCCTTCTAAGAAATGCCATATGATTTATATGAATATCATGCTTTAAGTTATTGTATCTCGTTCGGTGTTTCATGCACAAGGAAATGAACTTTTCTCTCAAAAAATTGGTGTGTTCCCATTTATCATACAAGTATGAGCTAAAAGTACCAGTTTGCCAATAGAGTTGTAGGTACTCTAGACAAAACTAATAGCAATAATCAAAGACATTGATCATACTTAGTGAAAAATTAATTTCTGCTATCGAGGAAAAATTGCCTAGAATCCCTCCATTTATGAGATTAAATCATTTTTTTTGAACTAATGGATAAGGCACAACCTGTTATTAACTCTCTTGTAGTAAAATGGCGTCCTCCTTCAACTAGATGGATGAAGTTAAATTCGGATGGATGCTTTAAAGGCAATCCAGGACCTAGTGGTGGGGGTGGGATTGTTAGAAATGATGTTGGGAAGATGGTTGTTGCTTATGCAATGCCTCTTGGTATACAAACAAACAATACTACAGAAACATTAGCACTCAAAGCTGGAATTGAATCATAATATGAGGAAGCTAGAGGTGGAAAGTGATTCCCTGTTATTGGTTCAATGGTTAACAAATGATGCTAATATCCCATGGAGACTACAACATGAAGTGAATGACATAAGAAAGAAGATGGAGTATTTTGAGGAGGTCAAGCTGAGACATTGCTACCGGGAATGTAATAAAGTGGCAGATAATCTTTCTAATTGTGGCTTACAGTGTAATGCTATTACTTGGTACACTTCCTTCCAGCAACTTACCACAGAGGCTAAAGGAGATGTTAACATGGATAGACTCCAGTTCCCCTCATTCCGGATGTCAACAAAAAAGAACAATTTCATACTGGATCGACAATTGCTAAGACTTTATAATTTTGATGTGCCTTGATATTATCATGTATGTGAAGTGGGTCTTGTTGGTTTTTTTTTTTAAGCATAAATGTAGCTTAAAAGAGGGTGAATGCGAAATGGAGGAAAATTAAAAATATTTGAGTTTCCCTCCTTAACAAAGGGATATTGTCCCATATTGGAAGAGGAAGAGATTTTGATGGGTATATATATACAATTGCACTTCTTCTAGCTCTTAAAGAGTTAAGAAGAAGGCAAGCCTCGCGCCGTCGTCGTCGCTCGCTCGGCTTCGGCTTTTGTAAACGGAATATTAATATTAAATCCAAACATAATAATATATGCCCTTCACTTTTTGTAAAAGACATTTACAAAACAGTTTGCACCTCTTCAGAAGAACAGTTTGTACCTCTTCAAATCTGAAGAGTTGAAGAACAGTTTGCACCTCTTCAGATTTGAAGAAATAGTTGGCACCTCTTCGGATTTGAAGAGTTGCACCTCTTCAGATTGAGCTCAACATTGGCTAAAAATACCAGTCCATTCTCTCAGTTTTTCCATACGAATATCTGACTTCTTCTCCTTTCTTCTGCATTATTTTAACTACAAACAAAGCATCAGTAAGTGTGATTTGCTACCGATTTTGTGTTCGCTGAAACATTGGTGTTTGAAGTATCGCTACACCAGTGTGTAATTCGTTCTATCCTGGGAGAAAATAATCCACAACCTTGGGTACTAGGAGGGGATTAAATTCCTTAAGGAAACACTGTGAATTCAGTGGGCTCGGATTAAATTCTGTTTCATTTACATTTATGTTATTTTATCTTCTCCATAATTATTTTACAAATACAATTAAATCAACAGGTCTGGCATAGAATCTGCCATCAAATGTATTGGCCTACAAATGTATTGGTTGGAGCATGTTCCTCCTCTGCTGGAATAGAGAGTTTGGGATGCCAACTCTTCTGTATTTTGTACTCTTTGTGATTTCTCAATAATAGCCGTTACTGTTTGAAGCCAAAAAAAAAAGAAGGGAAAATTGCCTAAAGAAGATTATTCATTAGTAAAATAATACAAGAACACACATTTGTTGTGATGATGAAGAAAATTTTGCCTAGTAGCAAAGCAAGATAGGTATGATATTTGCTTAATGTATCAACCACCAAATTTTACAGATTTTTTTAAAGCTATTCAATCCTTATAACATAATGAGACCTAAAATTGTTGATGAGCTTGTTACTGTGGTTATAAAGATTTTCCTACTTTGATGTTCAATTAAATTTTTCTAACATTCCAATCATGCATGATAAAAATCATGCCAACAAAAGGTTATGATAAGTACAATATTCCACATCTTAATAAAGAAATATGAGAAAGAAAAGGCTAGCTTCCTACTCAAACGAAATGTGATTCTGAATTGGTACAAGAAATTCTAAATTATTTAGTCTAAATTTGTTCCTAATATGATGGTGTGGATGTGATGACTTAGTGTTTCGTTTTTAAAAAAGAAATTGATAGTGTAATTTTAATTGCTTTTTTAAAATAATCAAACGTCTAGTTTTATTGATTCTGATATGTTGGTTTTGAAATTAAGACTAATTCTAGAATTTTTTGGTTGACTTGGATTGCCATTGGAAGGGTGGGTGTCAAATTTTGTTGAGCTAAATTCAACTTTTCGGGTAGAATGAACATCAAAATATCTCTATGTTTCTTCTTCCTATATTTTTCTCTGTCAAAATGATTGGTATAACACTCAAAGCAAAGATGTCAAAAAGAGAAAACCCAACATTAACTTAATCCCATGTGCATTTAGTTTCAATGCCAAAGTAACAAGAAAAGAATAGAAAGGACCGTAAATGATCCATCCAACAAAATGTGAGTAATATGTTTATATTAATAAAGTTGGGAAGATAAATTTTTAACAATGATCCTAACTATATGATGTAATTCTTCTCCCTCAAAAGCTTCTTCACATTCATCAGGAAGCTTGTTCAAATTAAACACACAATTCAAGTCTAAATTTAGTCCAACTTTTTCATTTGAGTCAACTCTCTCAATTGAGTTTTCAATATTCATTGAATCGTTAACTCTCTCAATTGAGTCTTCTACTTTAATATCTATTGATTCTCGAACTCTCTCAATTTGGTCTCACTCTTAATTTGAGTCTTCAATTATCGAAATGATTTTTCACCTCTCCGTTTTCTTTCAAAATATATTTTATGAAAGAAGATGACAGGAGATAAAATTTATAATAGAGATCAGTGAAACTAATCTGTTGTTGGTTAATTGAATAGCATAGGAAAATCGACTCTTTGTAGATGTAAATAAGCATGTAAAGACTTTTTAGAAAATTATATAGATTAATAATTAGAGCAAGGGTAAATTTGGAAGGAAAAAAATTAATGCCTTCTTGGTTTTTTAAAATGACAGTTATTTTGGATCATTTTTGGGGCTTAAAAGACTTTTAAAGTGTACCGTAGGTAGTATTTCATTGAGTCTTTTTTCATTTTTCCTTGCCTGGGTTGGTGAGGGGCAAAGTTTTGGTGGCTAGCATACTGATTCCATTTCCTTACATTTACTATTTTCCTGTAGCATTAAGTAATTCTGCAGAGGCTTTTGTACCTTTTACTATAATAGGTCCAGAGTAGGGGTGGGCATAATACCGGCCGAATCGAAAACATCGGCCGAACCGTGAATTTCGGTTTTTCGGTTGGGGCACAATGTTTAAATTATTAATTTTCGATTTTTCGGTGCGGTTTACGGTTTTGGTGTTTCGGTTAAACCGAAAAATCGAATTTTTGGGTATTAGTTAAGAAAAATAGGTTTGAGCATGTGAGTTATTTTGAGAGTCCAAAACTTATTACCCATTTCAGGCTGAAGCCAATAGTCCAATACCCATTTGAACTTTGAAGCTCAATTTACCCAAACTTACTGTACTGATAGTCTGATTATACGTTACACACTTACACTTAGACCTTAGTCACTTACTTTTCATTTCCCAAAACCTAAATCAAAAATTAGATTTAGGGTTCTTCCTCAGCTCCTGTCTCTGCTGTGACTGCTGCCTTCTTCCTCAGCTCGGCTGTGACGCCTTCTTCCTCAGGTTAGTGCGACTTCTTCTTAGTTCTGAGTTGAGTTGGGTCCAGTGTCGTTTTGTAATTTTTCTCACTGTTATTGTCATTTTGGCCGAACTTTCTGATAGAGTTTTTGGTGGAAAAGGTGTTCAAGATTTCTTTGGTTGATTTTTTATTAAGATAAGGCTTCTTTATTTGTGTTTTAGTTCTTTTTTTCCTTGGAATAATTTTGAACAATTCTTTTCCCTTTTATTGTTGCAAAAAAATGTGATTGAGAAAACTCTAGTATATGAAAGCTCAAAGTCAAGTTTAAGTTTATGAAGAAAGAAAATGTCTTAGTCTATGGTGTCGTAGTAATTTTGTTAATCATATCACGTTAACTCCATTTTCCCGATTTAGATGACAATGTTCCTGTTATATCTGGATTTGAGGTCTTTTCTTAGGGTGGTGTTTGTCTCCACTAATAAAAAACCAATCTTTTTTGAGAAAACTATATTCAATCAACAAGCAGCAACATCTCTGAAGTTAAGGACATTTCAATTAGTACTTCCTCTTTTGCTGCTGTGTTCTGTTTGCACTGAAAGCCTCTCTGTTCTCTGTGTGCTTGTTCTCTATTCTTGGTTTCATTTATAGTGTAGTTTCAAATATCCTCCTCTTTAGTAATCACCAAAATGTTACACTAGTTTCTTTTGATGACTTTGCAGTTTGCAGCATTTCCAGGCTTGTTTATTGCATGATAACTGAGAATATATCCTCAAATACCTGGGCACCTTCTTGTAACAGTGGCATGATTCCTAAACGCAGAAGACAAGAATGGGATGCTGTCTTCTCAAGTGTATCCCAGCTACGGCGAAAAAATGTCTAAATTTTTTGTTAGGGATGTAGGAGGTTCTAACTTGCACTAACTAGTTCACACACTTTCTCCATATGTCTATCGTGTGTCAAATCTCATCTGAATTGGCCTTACTTCTTGAGTTTTAGTGCGGAGACTGCATAGTTCATAGCTTTTTGTTTGCCAAAGGAGTAGGCAAAAGTTGCTCACCTAAATTATGTTCAAGATGTAGTATGGCATGTTCTTGGTCCCTCGATTGTTTAGTTAAACTCTTATTTATTTTGAAATTAGTTTCAAGACCTGCTTTATGAACTATTAGCCTGTAGATTTTGAGCATTTAGCTAGGACTAGGATATATATTTGAGAAAATTGTAAGGAGAGTACGAAAATACTGGCTATCAAGTACGAGAGAGGGCTAAATGCTTGTGAAGTTGCACCATATTGGTCTTGTGTTGGAGAAAAATGATGATTTTTTATCATTCATTAAACACCGTCATTATCATGAGAGTGATATTGTCAGCAAATAAACAATGGTATGAGAACTGACAATATCACTCTGCCGTTGTCTTTCTCTGTTGCCTCCTTTAAGAGAATTCTATCTCAAAATGATAATTTGCTGGGCTGAACGAACAACAAATAAATTCCAGCCTTGTTTATTGCATGAGAACTGAGAATATCGTCTCCGTTATATGCAATCGATGTTGGACCAATATCTGCTTTTCTATTCATTCATTATGACAATCTATTTCCTTTTTCCAGAGAAGCATAAAATTTCTTTGAACCGTTTAAAACCGAAAAAATAAATCGGAAATAACCAAGCCGAACTTTGAAAAAATCGCACCGAACCGTAAATATTTTAGTTTGATTTGGTTATTAATATTACAAAACCAAAAACCGATAAACCGAACCGTACTTTTATAATAACCGACCGAACCGACCGACGTCCACTCCTACTCCAGAGACTCATAGCTGGTTCACAAAGCATGCTCGAAGATCGTGCTTATTTAGGCAAACCTGTAAAAATTCGTCTGCTAAAAGAGTTCCGTTGAAGTATATTGTCAGAGATAGTGACAGTGTTTCGAAGCAGAGGAAAGGAAGGATTCTGAGAAGCCTAACGTTAGGATGGAATGTTCTGATGAAAACACGGTAGGAAAGGCTTTCTTTTCTTTGGTGCAGAACAGTAACCAGCCTTGTAGCTAGAGTCCTTTTTCAGGACACGCAAATAACAAATGGTGGATGTCAGTCATGTCTCCTTCTGAAGGACAAGCTATATCCTGGACCTGGAGTCATGAGTTCAGTTTGTCGAGGTTATGGGCCTCCAGGATCGACTCCAATGGTGGGAAATCTTTCTGTATACGGTCAAAATCGATTCGAGTCAATCGTACGGACTGATCGAGACGATAATATTTCGATCAAAGGATATCCGCATGACAAGCTCGGTCAAGATCCGAAGTAAGGGCGGCGAACTTTGAGCTCTAAGACCGATCAAATGACAAGCTCGATATCATTATCGAACCCATATCCAAATCGAACTACGAGGCAAAGCGGAGATTATCGAAGATGCATGGACCAACCAACATTCATCCTGAATACCGAGACCCCAAGTCAGAATCGAGCTCGGACCAAGCCCGAGGGCTCGATCCAACACCGAGCTCGAGCCAGTATCGAGCTCGCAGATTAGGGCCGTTGCAACCGCACTATGGGAGAGAACCTTGGCGGAAATCGAGGAAAAGACAATATATAATGGGCTCTCCACTGCGTATTTTTTATTGTATATAAAGTAGGATCTCTCTACTATAAGAGGGATGGCAACAAAAGATCACGGGGTAGAAAAAGATAATCCCTTGTGCTTGTTTGACTCATTCTTTTTCTCACTATTTTCATTCTCATGGTTAAGAATACACATATTTTTATTTCTCTACACAATTTATATCAAATTATATCGAATATCCTTAGAATCATATACAAATCTAACGTTATCCGATTTTTCGTGTAAACAGTTTGGCGCCCACCGTGCGGCTAAGGGTAATAGTGGTTGTTTGATACAAATCTGCAATACACACCAGTTTACAACTTTAGATCAACAATGGCAAACCCTCGATTGATGGCTATACCTATCGACCATGAAGCCGACCTTCAAGATGAAACCAACGACTTGACACCCAGGGCCGGAAGGCGAATGAACAATGTCACCGAAGATCGAGTCGAAGTACCGCTAGATGTCAATTCACAAGTGGCTCTTGAGGTGAACCAACGTTCCGAACCGGAAAAAAGTATTCAGGGCGGTACTCGATCCATAGCTCGAGACACCCATAACGTGGAGGAGATTGAAGTCAACTTACGGGTGATCTTCGAGATGTTACAAGCCCAGCAAATAGCGATAGCTCAGTTGCAGAGCCAAACTCAGGAACGAAGCAGGCCGAAGCCCAATCCGCTTCGAGAAATCACCCACAGAACGGAACCAGCCATAGTGAAGTCACACGAACCAGAATCGGGGACTACTCCCGAAATTACTAAATTGCTCGAGGAACTCACAAAACGAGTCGAAGCCAACGATAAAAAAGTAAAAACATATAATTCCAGGGTCGATCAGAACCCGGGAGCTCCACCAATGATAAAAGGTCTAGATTCGAAGAAATTCATTCAAAAGACTTTTCCCTTGAGTGCAACCCCAAAACCAATCCCCAAAAAATTCCGTATGCCAGAAATACCCAAATATAACGGAATGACCGACCCCAACGAGCACATCACTTCTTACACGTGTGCCGTCAAGGGATTGATTTGGAAGATGATGAGATCGAATCTGTATTATTGAAAATATTCGGTGAAACCCTGTCAAAAGGGGCAATGGTATGGTATCATAATTTATCATCTAACTCTATTGATTCATTTGCTATGCTTGCAGATTGCTTCGTAAAAGCACATGCCGGAGCCATAAAGGTAGAAACCAGAAAGTCGGACATGTTCAAGGTAATACAAAAGGATAACGAGATGCTAAGGGAGTTCGTAGCTCGTTTTCAAATGGAACGAATGGATCTGCCACCAGTCACAGACGATTGGGTTGTTCAAGCTTTCACTCAAGGTCTAAACGAGCGGAGTTCGATGGCTTCACGGCGGCTGAAGCAAAATCTGATCGAGTACCCATCCATTACTTGGACCTATGTGCACAATCGATATCAATCCAAAATAAGAGTCAAAGATGACCAGTTGATTTCTAGGTCCGTTACGAAAAAGCAAAAGTCGACCAGAGATCGATACCATCCATGTAGCGGAAACGATACTACTGCTGAGTATCCGAGGCCTCTTTAAAATCAACCTTGTATACTAGGGGGCTTTATTATTGAACGCATCTGTGATGATTATCAAGTTCGGTGCAAAGGAAGTTACTTCGTTATTTCATGACAAACAACGTCTCAACAGGAAACGTTGTAAGAGCCAAATGGTCAAAACGAACCATGCTTATGTAGTTGGCCCGAGCCCTGATGCAAAACATGAACCCATGTATAATGATTTGCAAAGAAAGCCATCTTCTTTACCGATATTCTATGTTCAAGATTTACTATGCAAACAGGATTGAGTTTGAGCAAGCGCTCACTCGATCATTACGCCTACGGGCTACATTATTTCAAGTTTGAATCATTCACTCGACTACAAAGCCCATGGGCTACTTTTATTTCTAGTTCGAGCAAGCACTCACTCGACCATTATGCCTATGGGCTATATTATTTCGAGTTCGAATCATCCACTCGACTACTAAAACCTACGGGCTACTTTTATTTTAAGTTCGAGAAAGCACTCACTCGACCATTACGCCTACGGGCTACATTATTTCGAGTTCGAATCATTCACTCGACTACAAATCCCACGGGCTACTTTTATTTCGAGTTCGAGCAAGCACTCACTCGACCATTACGCCTACGGGCTACATTATTTCAAATTCGAATCATTCACTCAACTACAAAGCCCACGGGTTACTTTTTGAGTTCGAGCAAGCACTCACTCGACCATTATGCCTACGGGCTACATTATTTCGAGTTTGAATCATTCACTCGACTACTAAGCCTACGGGCTACTTTTATTTCGAGTTCGAGAAAGCACCCACTCGACCATTACGCCTACGAGCTACATTATTTCGAGTTTGAATCATTCACTCGACTACTAAGCCTACGGGATACTTTTATTTCGAGTTCGAGCAAACACTCACTCGACCATTACACCTACGGGCTACATTATTTCGAGTTCGAACCATTCACTCGACTACTAAAGCCTACGGGCTACTTTTATTTCGAGTTCGAGCAAGCACTCACTCGACCATTACGCCTACGGGATACATTATTTCGAGTTCGAATCATTCACTCGACTACTAAAGCCTATGAGCTACTTTTATTTCAAGTTCGAGCAAGCACTCACTCGACCACTAAGCCTACGGGCTACTTCGATCATTACGCCTACGGGTTGCATTGCATCGAGTTCGAATCATTTACTCTATTACTAAGCATGCTGGCTACTTTTATTTCGATTTCGAGCAAAACTACTCATTTTCTTCGAGTTAAAACGAACACTTGACTATTTAAGTTGAAGGATGTTCGAGCTCGATAAAGCGAAGAGGACTACCCACAAGGCCCGAAGGCAACAAAGATTTAAATTCAAACTATCTATTCAGTTTGAAAGGCTATTTGTCTTCAAAAAGAAGAAAGATTTATATTTACAATTTTTTTGTATAGAGGCGGCTACTCTTCCAAAGGGAAGTTCTTTATACAAAAGCCGAAAGCGGTATCAAAAGAACGCAGCGATCGACCTAAGGCCCTAAATGACTCAATCTTCATCGGAGGCCGTATTCTCGGCATCATCCTCGTCTTCAGACTCCCCCGAGTCATCGGAGTCCTCCTCAGGAAAGGCCAACCTCCGAGCTTTGTTCTCTTCTGCCCTGGCGACTTCGATCTCGGCCCCAACATCGAAGCCGTGAGATCTGACCTCCTCGAGAGCCTCTCTCCGAGCCTGCCACTTTGCATGTTCGACCATGCTCGCGGCTTTGGTTTGACTAACCTCGACATCGATCCTGAACTGAGCCACTTTGCCATCGGCTCTTTTGTTGACCTCGACTACTTCAGATCTGGACACTTCGAGTTCTTTGGCGAAATCTGCTTTATCTAAACTGGCCAAATCCAACTGATGCTGAAGCTCTTTCATCTTTTCAATCAGCCCCAAAATATTTTCTTTCACAGATCGAAGTTGGGCATCTGAAAGCTCCAACTGAGCTTCGACGACTTCCTTGTTCGATGCAAGTTTATCCATACACTTTTTAAATTCTTCTGCCTCGGCCATCAGCGCATCTACCTGTGAGTTAAGCCGTCCAATCTGCTCGATCCTCTGCCGCACCTGCAGAATCGGATCGTTAGTGGTTATCTCTTTTTCATCTTCACTGTCATGGAACATGCAGAATACATGCTCAGCCATCTCCTCATGCTCTTCCCGAGCCGCTGTCAAATCTACTCGAAGTTTTTCACTAAGAAGCCTGTACGAGTCACTCTTCTCAGTGAGGCTCCGAACCTCGGCATTATGCTCCTCCCTGATTCGAAGAAAGGCCTCGTGATGCAACACCGAAGCCTGCAAACAAAAGGAGAAACATTAAAATTACCTGCAACTTTGTGTAACAGAAGCGGCGAAAACGCCATCAGAGTTACCCGATTCAAAGCATGTTGGGCCTTATTGAAGAGACAGCGGGCCCCACCGCATTCATCACTGATTGATCTTCTTCGGTCACCAAGGACCGAAGGTAACTGGCAATCCCCACAGGGGAAGAAAAGATTCGGGTATCAGCAGGTACGGAGAGCACTATCTTCTGCCTTCGGTCGGGATCGATACTCGGGGCCGAAAATCGGTCCACCAATTTATGAATCGATGAAGGCTCGGTGGAACCCGACCACGACGCTTTTTTGGGTACCAGCATTCCACTGAAACCAGTAACCTCCTCTGAGGCACTTGACTCGAGCCCCTCCACAAAACCGTGGATATCAGCCGACTCCTGAATACCCTCATAGGACCGATCCTCCAACATGACGACCTCTCGAATCATGGCATCCAAAATTTGAGGGGATCCGCCAATGTCAACTATCCTGAACTCATCCCTTGAAATATCTTCTACTGCCTGAGAAGATCCACCCTTGGTATCCCTTCCAATCATCTTAGCTTGAGAAGGGATAATCTTGGCTTCTTGTTCTCGGATTATGGCCAAGGTTCCCCGATCTGCTTCCACCAAATTGGAAGACTGTTGAATCACAACATTAGCCCGTACGCAGGCTAAATTCTCCTCTCCTTCTTCGGGCTCGTCCCTTGAATGGCGGACTGCTTCCGAAGACATAACACTAGGGGCCCCCTTCGGCTTCCGAGATCTCTTATCCGGTTTCTTCTTTTCCGAGTTCGAGGAGCCCGATACGTCTTTTCTCTTCCTTTCTTTCACCTGCTTCGGGATAGGAACTTCTTCGCCACCAGACGTCGGCCTCATGACTACATCTTTCCCAAGTCCTACAAAAGGGAAGAGGGAGATTTACCATACAAACCGATGAAGAGACAAATCGACAAAAAGATTTATCATGACTCCTGGCCTCCCATCGACCCTTTGATAATTCGACCCAAGCACGCTCAAAGTACAGTCTCTGCAACACCAGGATTTCGACCCATTGCCTAAGATCCGGGATCGGTTCCGGCATTCGAGCTATGGCTATGATAAGGAAAAATGGATCAGCAAAATAAAAAGCAATCACAAAATCAAAACGGGCAAAGAGGAACGTTTACTCACGGCTCATATTCCATTTCTCGGGAAATGGCAAGTTACGGCAGGGATCAGATCCGAGGTTCTGATTCGAACAAAACGTCCCATCTAACCCCGATCCCGGGTCTCGTCTATGCTCGAGAATAGCGCTTTGGTTGCTCGGCGAGCAAGCTTGATCAGCCCTCCTCGATAAAGTCGGGGACTATAAAGACGCATAATATGATCGAGGGTGAAGACACGCCCCTTGACCTTGCTCGAGAAAAATCGAAGAAGAATCACTATCCTCCAAAAGGAAGGGTGGATTTGGCCGAGGGTCACATCGTACCTCTTACAAAAGGCAACGATGACAGGGTCTAAGGGTCCCAACGTGAAAGGATAAGTATAAACACTTAAGAACCCTTCGACGCACGTAATAATTGATTCATCGGGTGATGGGATTACTACGAATTTATTATCCGAGTTGCATTCTTGTATGACTTTATCGAGAACTTTTTCGGTGATTGAACATTGATACCTCGACATCGGCTCACACCGACCCGGTATCGGAGAAGGATTTTCAATTTTAAAATCGGCTACGGTCGAACATCCAACCGGAACAAATTCCTCAGGGCGGGGCTCTTCCACATCCTCGCCACCAGTAGGTCGAGATGAAGAAGCGATCTCTTTTTGCGGAACAGTTTTAGATGTTTTTGCCATTTAAAATTTCATAAACAAAGGACGGAAGTATTTGGTGTTCTAAGGAAGAATTTGCAGTAAAACTCACAGGTTTACAAGCAGAAAACTCAGAAAAGGAATTTGCAAAATTTGGAAGACTGAAGACATAAAATGATGAATGGCGGAAGGAAAGGCTATTTATAAATTGAAGCAATGACGGTTCAATATCAAAGGTGGCTGACCACCGTCTGACACATTAAATGCCTCGATAAAACCGAACCGATGGGACAGCTATCACATACGTCCTGGTCGGGATCGATGAAAATGTCAGTATATATCTGATCGAGTTTTTGGAAAATCATATCGTTTCTCGCCACATCCTTTTCCGAAAAATGTGGGAACTATCTGTATACAGTCAAAACCGATTCGAGTCAGTCGTACGGACTGATCGAGACGATAATGTTTCGATCAAAGGATATCCGCATGACAAGCTCGGTCAAGATCCGAAGTAAGGGCGGCGAACTTCGAGCTCTAAGACCGATCAAATGACAAGCTCGATATCATTATCGAGCCCATATCCAAATCGAACTACGAGGCAAAGCGGAGATTATCGAAGATGCATGGACCAACCAACATTCACCCTGAATACCAAGACCCCAAGTCAGAATCGAGCTCGGACCAAGGCCGAGGGCTCGATCCAACACCGAGCTCGAGCCAGTATCGAGCTCGCAGATTAGGGCCGTTGCAACCGCACTATGAGAGAGAACCTTGGCGGAAATCGAGGAAAAGACAATATATCATGGGCTCTCCACTGCGTATTTTTTATTGTATATAAAGTAAGATCTCTCTACTATAAGAGGGATGGCAACAAAAGATCACGGGGGTAGAAAAAGATAATCCCTTGTACTTGTTTGACTCATTCTTTTTCTCACTATTTTCATTCTTATAGTTAAGAATACACATATTTTTATTTCTCTACACGATTTATATCAAATTATATCGAATATCCTTAGAATCATACACAAATCTAATGTTATCCGATTTTTCGGATAAACACTTTCAGCGTCAGCTTATGGAGTTCCTGCTTCTCATCAAGGGGTTGGAATACCTTTTGCACCTCCGGCTACAGAGTCTGCTGCTCGGATTTTTCAGTCTATACAAGAAGAGAGAAAACAGAGTTATTAATGTGACCATTTGCACATCCAAATGATGTGTTTTTGGTCGATTTCCTGTAACCTTTTTGATAGCAATGTTGTAATTTGGAATTTGATTTGGTAAGTGAGCCATTTTGTAGATAACACACCCGAAGATTACCTTATAATTATATCGCTGTCAAATGATTATATGTATACTTGACGTGAGCATCTTTGTTAAGTCCTGATATGAGTTATAATTCATCGCTCTGGTGGAGCTCTTACTTGCTCATAGAGTAAGCCATCTAAAGATCGTTCCTCCATTTACTTAAAAGAGTTCAATGGTTTGTGCCATTGTGAGAGTTGCTCATGTTTTTATTGGTATCCGTTTATATGACTGTCAACTGCTGTTGAAGCTTATGTTGGTTGGATCTTCCAGAGTGTCAGCAAAACTTGCATTAGATCCTCCAAAAAGTAATGTCGCGGCATCCAGTGTCGGATACATCAGATCAACATAGGTTGAAACGTGCATCTTTAGAGGATTGCAGCGACCTTTTTGGAAAGAATATAGGAGCCAATGCCTTCTGTTACACGATTTGCATTGTAAATATCCACGAGATATAGGTCTCCTGTTGTCACTGAAATTGGTCCGAACTGGCCTGCAAGAAATTTGTATATTTACCAAACAGATTATCCGGTACTTATGCTAGTAAGAGTTAGCAGGTACGTTGTGAAATTAGTCGAGATACGTGCAAACTAGATCCGGTACCACGGTTATATATAAAACAAAAACTAGCGTAGGCAAAGCTCTTTTTGTTTATATGTAATTACTCAGAGTTCAAAAACTAACTAGAGAAGTTGCAAGTTGTGTTGGAATAAATCCCCCTACAAAAATAATATTCACAGTAATAAAAGCGGAATAATCACGTAACACCGAGATACGGTAATTAGCAAGAAAAAGAGTGACAACGACACCAATATTTTTACGTGAAAAATCCTTTGAATAAGGGAAAAAACCACGCCCCCGAAACGAGCAACTGATATCACTATAGCAAGGAATTTTACACTTTGTAGGTCCGAGTAAAATACTCCAAAGACCACTACAACACTCAAAAGAAATAACTCTCTTTTGATATTCTTACCTCACTACAATATTGCTCACTCTCTATTTTTCTCACACACTATTTTCTTATACTTTGTCTGTGAAACCTCACTCTTTCTTTCTCTCTTTGTTGGTGTGTAGAAATGAGAGTTGAAGCTCTCCTTTTATAGCCAAAGCCTCACTCTCTAAAGCCTACTATATTTGACAATTTACACACATTTTTCCTTCTTTTTCTTCAATGTTGACAATTCAACAAATTTGGCTACCAACCCAAAAAAATTTAACAAAGTTGGCTATCAACCCAAAGAAAGTCAACAAAGTTGGCTACCAAACCCAAAAAAATTTTCTTATTACTTTGGCTATTGAATGAGATGGAACCTATCAATCTCCCCCTCCAGTCTCATTCATCAAGAGGAGGTAGCACTGTCTTCTAGTTTGAGTGCATGCCGACAAGTTCTTTGCATAGCTCGAACTTGTCTCTTGGTACCACCTTGGTCAACATATCAGCAGGATTTTCACTCGTGTGAATCTTTTTCACCTATAAAGATTCGTTCTCCACCTGCTCACGAATCCAATGATATCTCACATCTATATGCTTTGTTCTTGCATGGTACATGGAGTTCTTGCTCAAGTCTATTGCACTTTGACTGTCACAATAGACGACATACTCCCTTTGATGCAATTCCAGCTCTTGAAGAAATCGCTTGAGCCATACCATCTCCTTGCCAGCTTCTGTAGTGGCAATGTACTCTGCTTCAGTTGTTGAAAGTGCATCACACTTCTGCAATTTAGACTGCCATGATATAGCTCCCCCTGAAAATATAAACAAATATCCAGTAGTGGATTTTCTGCTATCAATGTCACCTGCCATATCAGTATCTGTATAGCCCTTTAAGATTGGATGAGATCCTCCAAAGCACAAACAATCTCCCGTGGTTCCTCTTAGGTACCTGAGTATCCACTTGACTGCTTCCCAATGTTGCTTTCCAGGATTTTTAAGGAATCTGCTAACAACACCAACTGCATGAGCAATATCAGGTCTGGTGCATACCATTGCATATATCAAGCTTCCGACTACTGAAGAATAAAGAACTCTATCCATGTTCCCTTTCTCCTCCACATTTGTAGGACACATCTTCTTGCTCAACTTTAGATGACTAGCAAGAGGTGTGCTGACTGGATTAGCATTCTTCATGTTAAAGCGTTCCAGTACACGTTCAATGTACTTTTCCTGAGACAGCCACAACTTTCTGCTTGTTCGTTCTCGAACTATCTTCATACCCATAATTTGTTGTGCTGGACCCAAGTCCTACATATCAAAAGACTTGGACAAATCTCCCTTCAACTTTGCGATCAGTCCCTTGTCTTTTCCTACAATTAACATGTCATCCACATACAACAACAATATAATAAAGTTATTTTCAGAAAAGCTTTTGAAGTATATACATGGATCAGAATATGTCTTTGTGTAAGTTTGACTTTTTATAAATGAGTCAAACTTCTTGTACCACTGTCTTGGTGCCTGCTTCAACCCATAAAGACTCTTATTCAGTTTGCACACCATGTATTTCCTTTCAGCTACTTCAAATCCTTCCGGCTGCTCCATATAGATCTCCTCTTCCAAATCTCCGTGAAGAAATACAGTTTTCACGTCCAACTGCTCCATTTCAAGATCTAGGCTAGCTGGTAAGCTCAAGATTGTTTGAATAGAAGTCATTTTGACAACAGGTGAGAAAATTTTGTCAAAATCAATACCTTTCTTCACTCGAAGTCTTTTACCACCAATCGAGCTTTGTATCTGATCATCTTGCCATTTCCATCTTTCTTGAGTTTAAAGACCCACTTATATTTGAGTGGTCTTTTACCCTTTGGAAGTTCAACCAGCTTGTACGTGCCATTTTTCTACAAAGCTTCCATCTCCTCTTGCATGGCTTTTATCCATTAGTTTTTTTATGGATGGGACATCACCTCCTTAAGACTTTCTGGATCCCCCTCATCACCGATGAGGACATACTCCGTGGAAGGGTACCTGCATGACTTTACCCTTGGCCTTTCTGATCTCCTCATAGGTTGAGGTTGTTCTTCTCCCTGAGTGGGGTGATCCACTTGCTCGACATCATCATCAAGTTGCTCCCCCTACTCAATAACCTCACCAGGTTGCTCCCCTTGCTCGGCAACTCGTCGGTCGTACTATCTGCACTTGTGGGATTGTTAGAAGTAGAAGGAATAGTAACAAGGTTAGGAATAATACTATTCTTGGCCTTCTCTGACATATCATTAGCAGTTCCAACTTCACTTTCTCGGAAGACTACATCTCTGCTTCTGATGACCTTCTTCTTTACGGGATCCCACAATCTATATCCGAATTCTTCATCTCCATATCCGATGAATATGCAAGGAACAAATTTATCATCCAGCTTTGTTCTCTGCTCCTTTGGTATATGTGCAAAAGCTTTGCAACCGAACACCTTCACATGCGAGTAGGACACCTCCTTATTGGTCCAAACTCTCTCTGGGATGTCAAACGCCAATGGAACTGATGGACTCCTATTGATCAGGTAACAGGATGTCTGAACTGCTTCACCCCAGAATGACTTAGGCAGTTTAGCCATTCTGAGCATGCTTCTCACCTTCTCCACTATAGTGCGGTTCATCCTTTCGGCTACGCCATTGTGTTGTGGGGTTCCAGGAACTATCTTTTCATGTATCATCCTATGGCTCGAACAATACTCTTCAAATTCCTTTGAAGTGTACTCACCTCCATTTTCACTTCGTAGACACTTTAACTTTTGGCATGTCTCCCTTTCCACCAGAGCATGAAACTTCTGGAAAACTTGAAACACCTGATCTTTGATTTTCAAAATATAAACCCATAATTTCCGTGAAGCATCATCAATAAAAGTAACAAAATATTTGTTACCGCCTATCGATTCAATTTCCATTGGACCACAAACATCAGATTATACCAAATCAAGTATATTCAATTTTCTTTCAGACGATGTCTGAAATGAGACTCTATGTTGCTTACCAAATAAACAGTAGTCACAGGGTTTTATCGTTGTACCTTTGGCATAAGAAATGAGTGATTTCTTGGCAAGAATCTTCAATCCCTTCTCGCTCATATGACCCATTCTTTTGTGCCACAAATCTGCAGAAATCTCATCTTGTGCCGCGTTCAATTCACCTTGGCATATTTCTGCATTTATCCTGTACAACGTGCCATTAGCAACTGCCTTTGCAATCACCAATGATCCCTTGGTGAGTCTCCACTTTTGATTTGCAAAATAGTTCTCGTATCCATCTCGGTCTAAAGCAATTCCCGAGATCAAGTTCATCCGCAAATCAGGTACATGTCACATGTCCTTTAGAACCAATGTGCATCCGATATTTGTCTTGATACAAATGTCACTGATCCCCGCAATCTTTGAGTAACTTGTGTTACCCATTCTCACAAGGCCGAAATCACCTGCTACATATCTGCAAAAAAGATCTCTTACCGGTGTGGCATGGTAAGATGCTGCTGTATCAACCACCCATTACGACTCTGGACCTGATAAGTGCATGCATTCCTCTTCCTCGTTTATACATAGGACAACATTATCATTGTTTTGCACCATGGCGGCTGTGTTGTCGTCATTCTTATGGCCACTAGTTTCACCTTTGCCCTTCCTTGGATTTTGGCAATCTCTTTTGAAGTGACCTCGTTGATCACAATTGTAGCAATTTCTAGCTCTTGATTTGGATCGGCTCTTAGACTTCCCACGAGCTCCGGATCTACCATAGTTGCTCGAAATCATTTGATTACTCCCGCATCTGCCTTCTGTGATGAGAGCATGTCCTAGATTTTCAGGCTTCTCTCTCATCTTCTCATTGAGTAAAAAAGCCAATGTGACATCTTTCAACTCAATGGTAGTCTTACCGTGCAGGATGGTTGTTGCCAGATTATTGTACGAAGATAGCAACGAGTTCAACAGCAAGATGGCTTTATCTTTTTCCTCGATTTTCACTTCGAGATTGGCGAGCTGTGTGATTAGTCCGTTAAACACATTTAAATGTGACAAAAAATTCGTACCTTCACCCATGTATAGGGCGTATATCTGCTTCTTCAGGTACAATTTATTTGTTAGCGTTTTGGACATATATAGTCTTTCCAACCTTGCCTAAATGCCACGTGCGGTGTCTTTATCAATGATGTTATTTACCACATCATCTGTTAAGTGTAACCTGATTGCATTAGCAGCCTTTTCATCTAAGTCAGCCCAATCCTCAGCTTTCATGGTATCAGGCATTTTGGTATCAACATCTAGTACCTTGTGTAATCCTTGTTGGATGAGCAAATAATCTCTCATCCTTCTGTGCCATGTTGATAAACCGCTATCTCCGTTAAATTTTTCTACCTCATACTCTACTCCGGACATTTTTGTTTTTTACCGAGTATAGTACTACCGACAGTGAATAGTATTTCTGTGAACGAGCAGAACCTGTGCTCTGATACTAGTCGTTGGGAATAAATTCCCCTATAAAAATAATATTCATAGTAATAAAAGCGAAATAATCACGTAGTACCGAGATACGGTAATTAGCAAGAAAAAAGTGACAACGACACCAAGATTTTTACGTGAAAAACCCTTTGAATAAGGGAAAAAATCACAGCCCCGAGACGAGCAACTGATATCACTATAGCAAGAAATTTTACACTTTGTAAGTCCGATTAAAATACTCCAAAGACCACTACAACACTCAAAAGAAATAACCCTCTTTTGATATTCTCACCTCACTACAATATCGCTCACTCTCTATTTTTGTCACAGACTATTTTCTTATACCTTGTCTGTGAAACCTCACTCTTTCTTTCTCTCTTTGTTGGTGTGTGAAAATGAGAGTTGAAGCTCTCCTTTTATAGTCGAAGCCTCACTCTCTAAAGCCTACTATATTTGATAATTTACACACACTTTTCCTTCTTTTTCTTCAATATTGACAATTCAACAAAGTTGGCTACCAACCCAAAGAAAGTCAACAAAGTTGGCTACCAAACCAAAAAAAAAACTCTTAGGCACATGCCTATTACTTTGGCTATTGAATGAGATGGAACCCATCAAGTTGGTGGTACAAGACCAACCAACATTTATTGGTCAGAGACTGTCTGAGAGACTCAAAATTAATAGAGGAATTGAAAGGGGGAAAAATTGCTTCTGAAAGAGCTGGATACATTTTAAAAATACTCCAAAAATTATGGCTTATTCAACACTATGGGGTGTTTACCAGACGGGCTGGACCGGGCTGGTCATGGGAAAAAATAGCCCATCGGACGGGCTGGTTAGTGGGCTGGGTAATTCCTGGTTTTGGTGGACCCGTCCGGGTTCGGGCCTATCTGGTTCGAACCGGTCACGAGTTTATATATATATATATATATATATATATAATATTTTCTTGTTCAATGTAATTGATACTTAAGTGTTTGCAAACTTCTAAATAATAATATAACTATTTTAAGACATAAAATTAAACTTTTAAACTTTAAAGTGTTAAATTTGAAATTTGAGTTTGAAAATTTGAAAATTAAAATTAAGTGGCTACATAAAATTATTTAATAAGACCAATATGTAAGGATCAAACTTCAAAGTCTTTCATTTCATATTTTTTTGCATAATAATACTTCAAATTAACTTGCAAGTTCTATTTTTATTTTTTATTTTTTGAACTTGCAAATTAAAAGTTTACAACAATTAAGAGTTTAGTGTTTACTACTGCCAAATGTCAATAAGAGCAAATTGTCGAATAAACTAATACATTAAGCTTAAATAAGTCTAATAAATTCAAAATAACATAAATTGTCTCAAATCAACTTAAATACGAATTCTTGGAAGACGCTCAAGACAACCCTTGATATGCTTCCTTAAGTCATACGTGCACTCCCACTTTCGATGAACATTAAAGACTCGACTAGAGTTCATGCGCTCTACTTTGAGAACTTCCTTATTTTCTTCTATCATCTCAAAATGTTCCCAAACATGTGTGCGCAATCTAGAAGCACGGGGCATGATTGAACTTAAACCTAACAAAAATAGTTATCACACTTCACTTGATAATTGTAATTTTGCAGTGGCTACCGTAAATAATTAATAAAGCTTTAAATAATAATTAATTGAGAATTTGAGAGCAATAAGCAATTCAATAATCAAGAGGAAATTGAGAGAATTAAAGTAGAAGAAGAGAGCAAGTTGTGAGAATAAATGAAGGGGGGTCTATTTATTGTTTTCAAAAGGCAAAAATATAATTTATCAATTATTAAGGGTGTGGGGCTATTTTAGTAAGATGTAGTCCGAAATGGCTAAAAGTACAAAAAATGGTTGTTGCTCAACGGTCATTTTTGAATTTGACCGTGGGTAGTGATCAAAATTTTAAAAAAACGAGCAGTAAACAGGTTGGACCGGGCTGGAACCCGGTAAAAACCCCTGAATGGGTTACCGGGCTAGCCGGGTTCCGGTGCATCGGTAGCCAAAAAAGGCCCGACCCCATCCGGCACAATCCCCCTACCCTAGCCAACTCGTCCCACCCCTTAGTGGACCGGACTGACTTGGGATAAACCGGATCAAACCGGGTTGTTAGTGGGCTGCCCTGACCCGTTTAACACCTTTATTCGACACTATCATACGATGGACCATGTTATTGTATTTGCAAAAATTGGATGAGTTTAGTCAAGCCTACAATTCTAAGAACCCAACTTCAAGAATGTTTCGTAAAAATTGTATGGGGCCGCCCTATTTAGTCGCCCCCATTTAACCTCTACCCACTTTTTAAATTTTTTAAATTTGTACTCACTTTTTAAACAACATGTCTTTTTCTCCTCTTTCTTCTTCTTCTATACTACTACTACACCAACAACTACTACTTCTTCTTCTTCTTCTTCTTCTTCTACTACTACTATTATTACTCCTCTTCCTCCTCCTCCTCCTCCTCCTCCTCCTTCTTCTTCTTCTTCTTCTTCTTCTTCGGGTAACAATAATTTTATATGGTATTTGTGAACATATTTTAAGATAGTTTATGATATTTTATAGTGGTGAGCTGTTGTGGCACTTTATTTGTTTACTATTATTTAGGGTTTCTTCTTTTTCTTTTTCTTAATTGCAAAATGCGTTCGTTAGATTTATTGTTGTTTTAACAAATTGATGATTGAAGTTTGTTCTTGATGATATTTGGAGGTTATGTTTCAAATTTGAGCTCATTTGGTGTAGATTTAGATATTAAATCATATATTGGATTGTTAAAATTCGAAGAATAAATTTCTATTTTTGGGCAATTTGCACTGCATGCCTATTTGGCCTTAAGTGCATGAAAACGTTGGTTGCACTTAAGAGCTTTTAGCCTTAAGTACATCTGAAGTGTAATTTTTCACTTCAGACTTATTTCCCTTAAGTGTAGGAAAAAGTTTGTTGCACTTCAGACCTTTTGGCCTTAAGTGCATCTAAAGTATAATTTTTCACTTCATACTTATTTGCTTTAAGTGAATGAAACCATTGGTTGCACTTCAGACCTATTTGGCCTTCAGTGCATCTGAAATGTAATTTTTCACTTCAGACTTATTGGCCTTAAGTGTAGAAAAATATTTGTTGTACTTCACACCTTTTGGCCTTAAGTGCATCTAAATTGCAATTTCTAAGTGCATAAAACCATTGGTCGCACTTCAGACCTATTTGGCATTAAGTGCATCTGAAGTACAATTTCTCCACTTCAGATTATTTTTTTTTTAACTTCAAACCCGATAAGTATGAAGTTGATCGTAAAGTCGGTAAACTTGCAATTTATTTTTTGCAAAGTGGGTATAGGTTCAATTGTGATCCTAAAATCGGGTATAGATGCAAAAGTCCAGTAAAAACTGACGATATGTCCACCTCTTCAATATCAAATGAATCCTTAAAAAAAGAAGGGGAATTTTCATGATTAGCCAAGCGAAATAAAATATTTACCCTTGTACCCATTTACAAATACGCCCCTTAAAAATTACATTACAGTAGTTATATCACGACCCGAAATTTCCACCTTCAGGACCGTGATGGCCCCTAACATTTTACTTGCTAGGCAAGCCAACGTTAGAATAATTTTAGCCATTCTTTTTACAATTCAATTTAATTAATCATAAAGAAACCAAATAACTAGAATAAAATCTGAACTAAAGTGAATAAACCAAAATAATAGCGATATCTAAATACCATCCCAGAACTGGTGTCACAAGTGCACGAGCTACTAGAATAATACAAATAAAGGTATGAATAAAAATAACGTTGTCTGAAAGAAAATACACAGCTAGAATAAAGTAGAAGGGGACTTCAGAGCTGCAAACGCCGTGCAACTATACCTCAAGTCTCCTCTGGTAGCTGAATTCGAGCAAGTCTACGGTACGCCGCTGGGACCAACTCCGGTATCTGCTCAAGAAGTACAGAGTGTAGTATGAGTACAACCGACTTCATGCACTCTGTAAGTGTCGAGTCTAACCTCAACGAACTAGTGACGAGGCTAAGGCAGGTCACTTACATTAACCTGTACATTACTAATAATAATAATAATAATAATAATAATAATAATAATAATAATAATAATAATAATAATAATAATAATAATAGAGGTAAAACAGGTAACTCATATCAACAATCGAGGCCAATTCGGCAGTCACAATCAATTATTACTTTTATCATTCTGTTGCGGCGTGCAATCCGTTCCCACAATATAATCTTTCAATCAATTCTGTTGTGGGTTGCAACCCGATCCCATAATACAAACTTTTATTCAATTATGTTGCGGCTGCAACCCGATCCCCAATATATCTTTCAATCAATTCTGTTGCGGCGTGCAACCCAATTCTCAAAACAATATATATAACATCATTTTTATTTATGTTGCGGCGTGCAATATATATATATTATCATTTTCATTTCTGTTGCAGCGTGCAACTCGGTCCTCAAACAATATCAATTAAGAACACTTATATGTGAGACTATTTCAATAAATGCCACAATTAATATGAAACTATAAGGCAACAAGGTATACAATAATTATGATTTATGTAGGAAACAAATAGGGACAAGTAACAAATAAGTGTGGAATCGGGGATGATATAGGCAATTTAATATATGAAATACTAAATGTCAAGTAGCAATTATGACACAAAAGTCAAATAGGCATGTAGCAATTAAGGCATGAAATCAAGGCATAAAAGTAGGCAATGAAAATAAGGGAATCAATTAATATAACAATTAAGTCATGAAATAAGGCAATTAGTGAAATACGTAAAAGCATGGAAACAAGCAATTTGATGATGTATAGACACTCGTCACCTCGTCTAGACGTTGCTACACATGAAATTCTCATAACACATAGTTCAAGGGTTCTATTCCCTCAAGTTAAGGTTAATCACGACACTTACCTTGCTTCGCAATTCAAGTTATCACTCGACCACGACCTTTCCTTTCGAATTAGTCTCCAAATCAATCAAACCTAGAAATTTATTGGCCAACAATTCAATTGGAGCTTTAAAAATTATTCACAATTCGAAAGAGACTTAATTTAAGTCATTTTTGGAAAAGTCAACCAAAAGTCAACATAGGCCCACTTTTCGGAACCCGACAAAAATTTACGAAATTCGAACACTCGTTCCAATACGAGTTCAACCATACAAAAATTATCGAATTCCGACATCAGATCACCTTTCAAATCTTCATTTTTTATTTTTGAAAGATTTTACAAAAATTCTATTTTCTTCCATTCAATTCAATAATTAATGATGTAAATAAGTATGAAATCAATAAATATAACTAAGTTCGGATAAAGAATACTTACCCAACTCAAACTCGTGAAGAATCCCTCTGAAATCGCCCAAAATCGAGGTCTAAAACTCTAAATATGAACAAAAATGTCGAAATCCGAACTTAAGCATTCTACCCAGGTAAGTCCCATCTTTAAAATGCGACTTGTCTCATTATTTCCAGGCAAGTCGCATTTAAAAGGGGCGACCTACTTAAGCAACTTTTCAGGCAAAAACTGCAGTACTAGTCTTGAGTACATTGATCATAACTTTCTGTACAAATGTCCAAATGATAAATAGTTTACCTTCCTGGAAATTAGACTCAAAATGCTACAACGTTCATGTTTTGATCATCTTCAAAATCTTTATAAATTGCGAGATATAAGCTTCCAAAGTTAGCCTTGTGCAACAGAAATATCTCGCGATGCACACTGATGTAGCCAAAAACCAGCAATTAAAAATGGCCTAGAAATGGTCTGAAACCACTCTGAAACTCACCCGAGCCCCTCGGTACCCCGTCCGAACATACCAACAAGTGTCAAAATATATTACGGACCTACTTGAGGTCTCAAATCACACATAGCAACGGCGAAACTACTAATCGCACGCCGATTCGGACTTGTGAGTTTATGAAATTTTCAATTCTATAACTCGCGCCGAAATATGTCAAATAAATTTGGAATGAACTCAAATTTTACGTACAAGTCCCAAATGACATAACAAAACTACTGAAATTTTTGGAATCATGATCCGAACCCGATATCATCAAAGTCAACTCCCGACCAAACTTATAAATATTTCAAAACTTCAACATTCTAATTTTTTGCAAAATGCGCTGAATTGTCCTACGGACTTCCAAATCCAAATTTGTACATATGCCTAAGTCCGAAATCACCATATGAAGCTATTGAAATCCTCAAAATACCATTCCAGAGTGGTTTACATGAAAGTCAAATCTCCGGTCAAACTTTAGAAATTCAAGCTTTATAAAATCAAACCTTTTATTTTTTTCAAAAACTAATGGAAAATATTGTTACGAATCTGATCTAACTCTTGGAATCGAAATCGGGACCCGGTATCAACAAAAATCCAATTACGGACAATTTAGTAATTTTTTAAACCTTTAAATTTTTAGTTTCCGTCAAATTATGATAATTCAAGCTAGGGACTTCCGAATTCGATTCCGGGCATACACCCAAATCCAAAATCATGATACGGACCCACCGAGACCGTCAAAACACTGATCCGGGTCCATTTGCTTAAAACGTTGATCGAAGTCAACTCAAATGAGTTTTGAAGCACTATTTCACATTTTAATCATTTTTTCACATAAAAGTTTTTCGAAAAAAATAGACGGACTGCGCACGCAAGTCGAGAAATGCTAAATGGTTCTATTTGAGATCTCGGAGAACATATTTGAATGTTAAATTTAATGATGACCTATTGGGTCATCACAAGTTACATTTCGGAATAACGTTACGTTACACACCTTCGGAGTATACAATTTACATTTTGTAATTGTTGAATAAAATATGATCACACTCTAACTCTAGGACTAAAAACGACAGCGATAGCTACAAGTATAATCTGGCTTATGAATCTAGGATCGATCCCACAGGAACTCTCAGCTTATCTATCATCAAAATAAGCTACAATGCTGAAACAAATTCCAATGAAACAAAATAGTGATTTTTAAGTTGATGATTAATAAGACTAACAAGTAAAAACTTAATAAAACTAGATATCTAATTAACTGAAGGAGTAATCCATGAACAAAGTGTGACCTTCCTTAGTACCAAATCCATAATATTAAAGTGTCGGAGGTTGGCTCTTCGATTGTAATATCTCTCGATTCATTATTTCTGGGCTGCCATTCGGATGAGGGCGACATCACGCCTTTCGTCTAGCAGTTCCAGGCTCGTGTTCAAGGTATTGTTATTTGTTTCTTCGGCTGCATATCAGAACCTAAGACTCGGTTCTCTGACTTCGACTGGTATCAGAGTTTCGGCATCGTAAACCAGTGAGAACGAGGTTGCCCTGGTACTAGATTTCGAAGTCGTACGATATGCCCATAGGACTTCAGGCAGGATCTCCTTCCATTTTCCTTTGGCGTCGATCAACCTCTTTTTGAGGTTTTGAATTATGGTTTTATTGGTGGATTCTTCTTGTCCGTTCCCACTAGTGTGGTAGGGAGTTGATAAGATCCTTTTGATCTTATGGTCTTCAAGAAACTTGCGTACTTTGCTGCCAATGAATTGTTTCCCATTGTCGCATACGATCTCGGCCGATATTCCGAACTGACATATGATATGGTCCTAGATAAAATCGATGACTTCCTTCTCCCTGACTTTGTCATATTCCTGGGCTTCCACCCAAATAGTCAGTCATAAATAAAATAAATTGGGCCTTACTGGATGCTCGTGGAAGCGGGCCAACGATTTCCATCCCCCATTTCATGAATGGCCATGGTGACAAGACCGAATGCAGCAGATCTCCGGCTCGATGAATCATTGGAGCATACCTTTGTCACTCATCACATCTTCTATGAATTTCATCGCATCATTTTCCATGTCGATCCAGTAGTAACCAGACCTGATTATTTTACAGACCAATGTTTCAGTACCTGAATGATTTCTGCAAGTGCCTTCGTGAATTTCCCTTAGAACATAATTGGTATCTCCCGGTCCTAAACATATCGCGATCGGGCCATCGAATATTCTTCTGACTAAGGTTCCATCCTCAGATAAACTAAATCGGGATGCCTTCGTACGTATGGCCGTCGATTCCTTTGGATCCGAGGGCAATTTTCTGATTTTCAGGAATTCTATGTATTTGTTTCTCCAATCTCATGTTAGGCTTGTTGATTTTATTTCGGCATAACCCTCTTCGACAACCGACCTAATTAGTTGTACGATTTCCCCTGAATTGAGCTCATTGTCTTCTACTGACGACCCCAAATTAGCGAGGGCAACGACCTCATTATTTTGATCACGAGGCACGTGTTGTAGAGTCCATTCCTTGAACCGGTGTAGTGTTACCTATACTTTATCCGTGTATCTCTGCATTCGTTCTTCTCTTACCTTGAACATCCTATTAACTTGGTTTACCACAAGGAGGGAATAGCACTTAGCTTCGATCACCTCCGCCCCCAAGCTTTTGGCTAGTTCGAGACCTGAAATCATGACCTCAAATTCGGCCTTGTTGTTAGTCAATTGTATAGTTCTAATAGATTGTCTAACTACATTTCCCTTTGGTGGCTTTAACACGATGCCAAGTCCGGACCCCTTCACGTTCGAGGTACTATCTGTAAAGAGGGCCCAGATCCCCGAAGAAGTCCCCGAGTTCAATAATAACTCTCTTTCGACTTCGGGTACCAGCGCAGGCATAAAATCGGCCACAAAGTCTGCCAGAATTTGGGATTTAATGGCGATTCGGGGCCGATATTCAATATCGTACCCGCTGGCCTTAAAGGCCCACTTGGCTAACCATACCGAGAGTCCGGGTTTATGCATTATATTTCTCAATGGGTAAGTAGTTACAACACGTATGGGGTGGCACTGAAAATACGCTTAGTAAGGCAAGCACCAATTTCTCTAGGTGGGGGTATCTAGTTTCGGCCTTATCTAAAATTATGCTAACATAGTAAATTGGGAATTGCGTACCTTTTTCTTCTCGGACCAGGACTCCACTTACCGCTCTCTCCTAGACCACCAAGTATAGGTATAGTTGTTCATCTATATTCAGCGTGTGGAGCAGCGGCGGGCTCGATAGATATTCATTGAGCTCTTCCAAGGCCGTTTGGCATTCCAGAGTTATTGGAGGACCTTGAGATGAATCAGTGACTTTTATCGGAGGACCTTGAGATGAATCGCCCCAGAGCGTCTATGCGCCCGGTTAGCCTTTGCACGACCTGTATGTTATCTACGACCGTAATATCTTCGATGGCTTTGATATTATCAGGTTTGATCTCGATTCCCCGGTTGGATACCATGAATCCGAGGAATTTACCCGATCCAACTCCGAACGCACTTTTTTCGGGTTCAACTTCATGTTGTATTTTTTCAATACGTCGGAGGTTTCATGCAAGTGTTTTAAATGGTCCTCTACTCGCAGGGACTTAACCAACATATCGTCAATGTAAACCTTCATTGATTTTCCTATTTATTATTTGAACATTCGATTTACTAGGCATTGGTAAGTGGCACTGGTGTTTTTTTAACCCGAATGGCATTACTTATAGCAGTATGTGCCGGATTTAGTGATAAAGGAGATTTTACCTGATCATCCGTGTTCATCCATATTTGGTTGTACCCGGAGTAGACATTGAGAAAACTGAGGATCTCGTGGCCGACCGTGACATCGATCATGCGATCAATGTTGGGCAGGGGGAAGGAGTCCTTGGGATATGCTTTATTCAAATCACTTTAGTCTACACACATTTTTAATTTATCCCCTTTCTTGGGAACTACCACTACGTTTGCTAACCAATTCGGGTATTTAACTTCCCGAATTGGATATGCTTTATTTTAAGGAGTTTAGATACCCCGTCCTTGATAAAAGCATGTTTGACCTCAATAAACACATGTTTAACTCGATATTTATTTATGACTACCGATATTACCGGTGCATCATTGTGGGGTTGTGCGATCCCATCTGCGTCTTTGTCGCTGTACGACAAGGTTTCTTCTGGTAGGTAATCTCGAGTCTGTTTCTTTTCTCCCTTGTGATGGAAAGTTTAGTGCGCTTCAACATCGGTCCCTGGGGGATGTCGACCCCATCGATGATCATGTTTATGACGTGTTGAGGTTCCTCTGGTTCGGTTCATTTATTAGAATCCCTGTTCCTAAAATGGCTCTTGGCCCGATCACTGAGGAATTCTCGGAGATGTCAATTGTTAAACAACCGGCTACCTCTTCCCTTAATTGTCGACAATCTTCCGTTCTATGACCATGAGTGCCGTGATATTTGCACATTAGGTTAGTATCCCTTTGGGCTGGATTGGATTTCAAAGGTCGATGCCATTTGGTATCTTTGATGTGTCTGATGGCGGACACGATAGCAGAGGCAGCGATGCCGAAATTATACTCTGATAGCCTCGGTGCTTCTTTAGTCCCGATGGGCCTATTGAAGCTTTTTTTGCTCATGTGTCCTTGGTTGTTCTGTCCTCGGTCATTCCTTCTTTCATTTCTCATAGGGTTTTTCCCAGATCCACTGCTTCTCCGATCCCTATTGTATGGTTGATACCGATCCCGGTTTGATCTAGGTTCATGATAGGTGTCTCTCTTGGCTCGTTCGATGATCCTGATGGGGTGCACAGATCCGGAAAGGGTCCCGAGTTGGTCATGCTCGACCCTGATTTTTGATTGGTATCGGTTATGGACGTCGGCCCAAGTGATGGCTGGATATTTTATCAAGTTTTGTTTCAACTGTTGTGAAGCCAATGAGCTTCGACTGTTGAGTCTTTGGGTGAAAGCCTGAACGGTCCAATCATCCGCGACTGGGGAAAATCCATCCGTTCCATTTGAAATCGAGAAACAAATTCTCTAAGCATGTCGTTATCCTTCTGCTTTACTTTGAAAAGGTCTGACTTTCTAGTCTCGACTTTTATAGCACTGATGTGTGCTTTTACGAAAGAATTTGCAAGCATAGGAAACGAGTCAACAGAATTAGGAGGAAGGTTGTGGTACCATATCATAGCTCTCTTTGACAAGGTTTCTCCAAATGTTTTCAACAAGATAGACTCGATATCATCATCTTTGAAGTCGTTCACTTTGATGGCGCATGTATAAGAGGTTACATGCTCATTCGGTTCAGTCGTTCCGTTGTACTTAGGGATTTCGGGCATGCAAAACTCTTTGGTGATCGACTTCGGAGCTGCGCTCGGGGGGAAAAGGCTTTTGAATAAATTTCTTGGAATCCAGGCCCTTCAATATCGGGGGGTGCTCCTGGGATTTGGTTGACCCTGGAATTGTAGGTTTCCACCTTTTTATCATTGGCTTCGATTTTCTTTTCCCATGTTTCTATCCGTTTCGTCAATTCTTCGAGTAATTTCATGATTTCGGGGTTAGTCCTCGATTCACTCTCGCTCGTTCTTTCCGAGATTGGTTCGTTCCTGCGGATGCCTTCCCGGGGGAGCTCGGGTTCATTCCTGCTCAGTGTTCGACCTTGGTTCTGCAATTGAGCTATCGCCGTCTGTTGAGCCTATAGCATTTTGAAGATCATACCCATGTCGATCCCATCATTTTCGCCGTCGTGAGTATTTTGGGCTATCGAACGCACTTCCCTGCGCACGCTATTTTCGGGGTCGGTGAGCCAGTTTTTGTCGATGGCCATATGCGAACAGGCGTCGATGGAAACCACCACCGGGATTCTACCAAGATCGACTGGTGTTGCCTCATCACCGAGCGTTGCATTGTTGTTTCTGCCATGGTGGCCAAATTTTGTGTCTATGTTTAGAGGGACAGACTGTGGGTTTGACATTTTGATCCTAACCTGAAATCAAAAATACATCAAAGAACAAGTTTAAAATGGGGTGTGTTATGGTGATTCGTATCAAATCATCTTTATTATCCTTAGACCCACGGTGGGCCCTAAACTGTTTACCCTCAAAATCGGATAACAATTGAATTTGTTAGTGGTTTAAATGATATGCAGATTAACTTGATACTTGGATGATAAATTAGATTGCAATTGAAATAAATAACGATAAATTAACCGTAAACCACACGAATTGGATAATATCAACCTAGGAAAGTTGGATGCTCTTGAGCTGAATGTACTTTGATCTACATCGAGGCACCAAAGAATCAGAACTTAAAGAATAATGGTAATGTATTGCGTATGAATGTATGTTACAATGCCCTTCATGAATTGTGAGACCCCCTTTATATATTAGAGGAGTCCTACTTTTAGGATATTATTCTATTGTTCTATAAAAGGTAAACAGTCCTTGATTTGTTGATTGTTGGTCCCCCTTTTTTGGTATATTCCGTAATTTTTGCCAAAATGTTCGGTTAATCGCGGGAATTTAGGACCCTTGTCGGATAAGTTGGCAATATTTTCCTTGAGACCATTATAACCGGGACCGGTTATGAGCTAGGTAAACTCGAAGGCAAGTCTGGTGGTTCCGGTGGCCAATTCGGCAAGGCAGGAACCAATCTCTAGAATTTTATCACCATCTCTCGATCCCAAATTGTCGTGTTGGATGCTCGATTAAATCCTGAGTTCGATTTTACCCGTATACAAGTGCCTCAGTTCAAGGATCCATGGCCACATATGAATATAATAAGTATTCAGTTTGTACTTTGTAGCTCTCTTTTTTCCGTTCTACTATTTTTTCTTTTCACTTTCTTATTATTTTTCCTTTTCTTTTTCTCTTCTTCACTACATCCGACTTGATTAATTCTCCAAAACATCATGGTAAGCAATAATTTAAATAGTCAGAGATTTCGTATTGATTACTTTTACTGGGATTCGTATTTATTTTGAACCACGATAAATTTATAAATTTGTTTCATTATAAATAACTTATGTGATTATAAGATCTAAGTTACATGATTAGACTTGCTTAAATATTTAATTCCAATAAAATGATTAAATTATTTTCCAAATTTTTAGGACAAAATATAGTTCTTTTTTAGTAAGCAAGTCACATTTAAAGAGTTAATTAGTCACATGCTCTACTTTTTATTTTTTGAGATTTGCGTGCGTCTTTTATCCCTAAAATTTGCACAACTTTCAATTTATAAGGTATTAAATTCTCAATAGCATTTTGACATAAAAAACTGCACAAGCTTAAGGCAAACAAAAGTTTAGATTAGCAAAACTATAGTTTATCTCTTTGGATTTTACCACATCACTTGATATTATAATAAGCATGCATTATAGTATACTCATAGTCTTAAAATTCGAATCCGTCTCTCATCGAAGAGTTGGAGAAAATTGTATAGCCATGTTGTAGAATATGTGCCGCATGCATGTAGCACGTTTACAAGTAGAAAGAAAACATATGGTGCCAAGCAATTCCAGAATGCCACATTTTAAAGTCCCGCACCCGGCCAAACACAATTGATGGAGAGACATGCAGCAGGACTTGTGCGCCAGCCAAACGGCGGCTATTGCTAGAAAAAAATAATGGGAAGAAATGATCTGGCTTCGATAGTGTAATCACCGTTCTTAAGAAATCTGAATTTCTCACTTTGTTGCTGCAGGGATAATAGTAGATTCCTCCAAGATTTGTGAGTTGTCGAAATAAGTAGAAGAGAAAGAGATCGAAATATTAAGTTGTTTTCATTTTGGAGATGATACGGGTATTTATAATACCTCTAAGAGTCTGTTGGAATTAACAGACTCATCCCTTCGCAAACAGTCGCCTTTTAAAAATCAATAGTCACCTATTTTGAATTTTTTATTTTTTTGGTAATTCACAAATATTATTAATCACTAAATAAGCAAATTACAGCATATATAGGCCAACTTAGCCTGCATACAAGACTATCCTAATCTCATAATCTCGAGAGACTAGTTTACATGTCAAAACACTATTACAATTACTACCTACAGAGGCTTATTCTGTAGAACTAACTTGAGTTTGCTAACAACTCGTACATTACAAAGATAAGCTACCTCTCTAATGATGCTTTGTCTGTCCCTGTGTATCCTATTGAATACTCTTTGATTTCTTTCATTCCATATACTATACAGTACTTCAGCAAAAATTCTTCGCATAAGTTGTCCTTCCACATACTTCTTCTTAGCTTTCTCCATAAACCAAGAAACTAGATGAGCCCACGTCTTTAGTTGGACCTGCATTTGTAGCCGGTCGAAGACATCTTTCCACAACCTAGAGGTGACAGTGCATTCACAGACTAAATGGGCATGAGTCTCTGGATGTAGTTTACAAAAGACACACATTGGATCCACATTGATGTTCCATTTGAGCAACCTATCAGTTGTCATCATTCTTTCTTGTATGATCAACCACATGAAAAAAATTGCCTTAGGTCAAGCTAGGTTCTTGAACATGATTGCTTTCCACTCGACTTTTGGTAATGATCCAAGCTGCTGCAAATACAACTGCTTGATCAAACTGTTGTTGCCTCTTCCTCCATGCATTTGAGGGCTAGGGCCAACAACAGGCAAAATCTTTTGAACCATCCAACTTGCTTGCTTAGATACTTTGGCAGTAGTTATAGGTTACCCCTTTATATGATACATATGCACCCAATTGATCCATAATCGATCTTCTTTAATTGTTAACTCTCATTGCAGCCTGAGAATGGATTCTTTATTCCAACTTTTAAGATTCAATATGTTCAGGCTACTACACTCCTAGGTTAGCAAACTTTTCCCCAGGATATCAAAGCTCGCTTGGTAATGACATTAGTACCTCACCATATGAAGCTTCTGCAATATGCTTCAAAGAGTTTGATCACCTTGGAAGGCATCAGAAATATTTAAGACCAGTAAGATTGTATTCCAAAGAGTACATATCTGATTTGTTGCACTTTCACTACATATGATAATTTTCTTACAGTCCAGGAGGATATTTTGGTTACAATTTTGTCAATCAGAGGCTGCCATTGCATCACCTTCATCTTCTTGGTAGTAAGAGGTACTCCCAAGTATTTAAATGATAGGTCATCTTTCACATAGCCCAGCTGCTGAAGAAAAAGAGTTTGTTCTGTAGTGTCTACTCCACCAAAATATACAGAACTCTTATTTAGATTAGCTTTCAGTCTAGATGTTGTGGAGAACTGATCAAAGCATTGCTGCAACAATGCCACCGACTGATTATCTCCCCTAGCAAACAATAAAAGATCATCAGCAAAACTCAAAAGGGTAATGCCTATTTTCTTACCCTTTGGATGAAATTGGAAGTGCTTATTATTCTTCAGGTCTGTGAGAAGCCTACTCAAATATTCCATGGATAAAGAAAAAAAGAATGAGGACACAGGGTCACCCTGCCTGAGACCCTTAGCAGTAGGAAATGATTCTCTTAGTTCTCCATTTATCAGGATGGAGTAACTAACACTATGAAGACATGATGATATCCATTGACTAAATTTATGAGGGAAACCTAGTCCCTCCATGATTTGTAGCACAAAGTTCCATTCTACACTATCATATGTCTTTTGCAGATCCACCTTGATCATACATCTAGGTGATATGTGTTTTCTTGAATAGGTTTTAATCAGCTCATGTGCCAGGATGATATTGTTAGCCCATTTCCTTCCTGGAATGAAGCCAGCCTGAGCACCATCAATCAAGGATCCCATTACCTTCTGCAGCCTTAATGCTAAGATTTTGGAGATGATCTTATACAATATAGAATGGCAGGAGATAGGTCTGTAGTCCTTGATGGTAGTAGGGTTGGTGATCTTAGGTAATACTGTAACTGTAGTACAGTTAATGGCCTTAAGCAGCACCCCAATAGTAAAATACTCAGATATTGCTTCATATACATCCTCCTTAATAACCCTCATGCCTTTTTGAAGAAAACAACATTATATCCATTTATGCCTGGAGATTTGTCATTACCAATATCATGTAAACAATCATTTACTTCTTGCTTAAATATATCCTTAACAAGCCCCACTGCTTGTTGGTGATTCAGCTGAGGGCCCTTTTTTAGTATTTGAATATTGACAGCAGGTAAAGTTGTAGCAGCAGTTCTCATAAGAGACTTATAGAAATCTACAATCTCTTTCTTGATACTCTTAGGCTCAGCTAGGACTGCACCATTTAGATATGTTAGAGTTGTGATGTTTTTCCTGTTTTCTCTATCTTTCATCATAGCAAAGAAATATTATTGTTTCCATCTCCTACATCAATCCAGTGAGCTCTGGATTTTTGTTGAAGTATTTTTTCTTCAATAAGTGACCACTTCTCTAATCTAATCCTAGCATCATTCTCCATAATCCTTAGATGATCAAAGTAGTCTCTATTCATTTCTTGTTGAATGTCAGTTAAGTCTTTCCTTGCTTGGTCAATTTTTTCTGTTACATTCTTGAACTCTCTGGTATTTAAGTTCTTAAAGTCAGACTTCATAGCTTTCAGCCTGTACCAGATAGTAGCTAACTTGCAAGAGTGTTGGGCACCCTGCCATCCTTCATTAACTATTCTTTGGAACTCCTCATGTTCAGCCCAAACATTTAGAAACCTGAAAGTCACTTTTATATTATTATTATTATTCCTTCTTTGGAACTTCAACATGAGTCGTGCATGATCTGAGATGAATGGATCTCCAACTTCAACTGTTAGATGACCAAGGTTCAACATCTAATAATCATTCTCCAATGCTTTATAAATCCTTCTAATTACCCTGTCTTCTCCCATTTGCCCATTTGTCCAGATAAAAAACTCACCTCTCCAAGGGAGTTCAGACATCATTGCATCTGAGCAAAAGTTTGCAAAATCTTGGACTTCTACTTGTATTACTGCATGCTTTGACACTCTATCTTGTGTAGTAATAATAGCATTAAAGTCCCCCTCCCCCCCCTCCCCTCCCCCATAATAGCCATGGTTGATTTATAGTTTGTGCAAGATTTTTGAGCTTTTGCCACATCTCATTTCTCATCTCTAAGATGTTATATCCACATACCACAGTTAAGGCATAGCTGACATTAGAGTTACTGATGGTACAGTGAATAAACTGAGCATTCATTTGTACCACATCCAATTGCCATACATTCATGTTGACTAATATCCATATTCTTCCATTAATCACATGAGCATAGTTATGAACTAATTCCCAATTATTAGCAATCTTAGGGGCAATAACAAAAGCATTATGTTGTTTCATTCTGGTTTCCACCAAATCTGCTAAAGAAATATGATTTTCTTTTAAGTATTTAGCCAACTCCTTCTGTTTATATCTCTGATTTACCCCCTCACATTCCACATAAGGAGTCATTTAGAAGGGTCTAATGTATCACCTTTATCTGGTGGTTGCTTATCCCTTTGACCTCCTCATAGCACTCTAAATGTAATCTGTGTAGCAATTAAGAAATCCATACCTTCGGCAGTCTTTCTAGGAGTTGAGACACCAATTCTTCCTTTCGATACACTATTACTATGACCTCTGAGTTGTATGGCATTATTGACCTGAGCAGTTGTTTGATCCAGGAATTTTTCAGCCATCATGATAGGGACTACAGGTTGCTCTTTAGGATCAGAATATGTAGCTTTAGAAATATCAGTTGGCATATCTATTTCTTGAGGTTTACATGTATTCTGTGTCAGATTTCCCTTGCTTCTCCATTCCTTTGTTGGCTAATGAAATCTTCCATTCGCCTTCTGTATCTTCTGAGGTTTACCATGAACTTCCGTTGTGGTTTTACACACATGCCCAAGCTGTTGACAATCTGGACAAAATTCAGGTTTCCATTTGAATCTAACAACTTGATGGTATATCTTGCCAGATGGATCCTGTATTTTAACTTCAGTTGGTAGTGGCTTTTTTATGTTCACTTCTATCAGCATCATAGCAAAAGAGATTCTCGATTGGTTAGTTGTACATTCATCATCAAACAAGTGTACTCCAATAGCAATGCTTAACCTGCTTAACGAGTCTTTTCCCCAATAGGCCATAGGCAAATTAGGGAAAGAGACCCATAGGGGTATCTCTTTTAGGAATGTCGTATCAAATTCTAGGTCATGAGACAATTTCTTCAGAATTATGGGCCTATTATTAATTTTAAGCCATCCGATTTTTAGCAAACAAATTAACCCACGTTGGAGCTACTGGATCCTTGTTAGCCGTCAATTTTTGCGAATTTTTATCTACATGTGCATTTAGTTGCGGTTTCACCATAGTCGACACACTCGATGTTGAGATCTCATATTCACTCATCACTTTGTTCATTCCACTAACATCAATAGGCAATCTGCTTTCTAATTCAACTAGACGAGGAGGAGAATTGTCAATTTGAGGAAAATTACCATTATCGTTCATCCCGCTTTGTTGTTGAACCTCTAGAGCCACCATTGGTACTGCTTGTGTTTTTTGCGAGACTAAATGTGTTGTAAGAGATTTGGTTGTTGTCAGTGAGCTTCCGAGAACTAGTATCGGTGCCTTCCCCTGCTATCCTGGTCTGTTACCTTTGCCCTTCGCCATTGACAACCATCGTTCCCGCCAAACGTAACTGCCGCTTGGAGAAACAAGTCAGTGGAGAGGGAAGTTTCTAGAGAGAGAATTTTTTTCCATAAATCACTAGCTAATCCAACATATATTACCGGTAACTAAAGAACTTACGATTAATGAAAAAGAATTCAGTGAGATTCGAGGAAACACGTCATTAGATTCCTGAAGTTGGGAAAACTGAGACCGAACTAGGAGGGTCCATATTAAATAATCGAGGTCATCGAGAAAGGTTCGTACAAACTCGGAACAATGACCGAACAACTGGAACATAACCCACTTGAAGTGATATTACTGCTAAGGTATGACCCTGATCACCTTCTTTTACTAATATACATTTTTGACTAATACTTGCAGGCACCTAACACAATTTTGTAGGCCTAAAAGTACGTATTGCACTCTTTTTCCCTTGATCCGATTTTGTCCCAAATGAGTTTTCCGACAAGGTTTTAACGAGGCAACAGTGAAATCGGGCTAACTTCGAATCAAAGTCAACAATATTCGAGGCTTATCTATGACAAACCCCGAACACTAAGGGGCATAATGGGGAAAGATTTTTAATTCTTGTGCTCAAACAATCTAGGTTCGGTCAATAAGATTTTCTGTAAAGGGCCAAATGGTCGATTGAACCGTGCCCACGTAGATCACCCGAACCCGGACACAAAATACAAGTTTAACTTTGTATGCTATGCGCAAAATTGAAAGGAAGTCTATGCCTTATGGATAAAAGTTTCTGTCTTTTCAAAGGTTTTCCGTTTGATTCCCCGAAAAATTCGACCCCAAAAGCCACTTCACTCGGGGACTGCCAACTAAGGTATTGCCTAAATTAAAAGGCTACGGCCATTCCGGGATAATGTAACCCGATGGCACAAATCTTATTTGGCATTGCCCTAATTAAAAGGCTACGACCATTTCAGGTTAACGAAATTCGAGGGTATAAAGCTTATTTGACATTGCCCGAATTAAAAGGCTACGGCCATTCCGGGATAATGAAACCCGAGGGCACAAAGCTTATTTGGCATTGTCCGAATTAAAATACTACGGTCATTCCGGGATAACAAAACCCAAGGGCACAAAGCTTATTTGGCATTGCCCGAATTAAAAGACTACGGCCTTTCCGGGATAACGAAACCCGAGGGCACAAATCTTATTTGGCATTGCCCGAATTAAAAGACAACGACCATTCCTAGATATAAAATCCCGAAGGCACGGAGCCTATTTGGCGTTGCTCGAATCAATTCGAGGTGTCAAACCCATTAGGCAACACCCGAACTAAAAGGCTACGACTATGTTAAAATGGTTCGGAGACATTCGAAGCCCGTAACAAAAGGTACCTTCGGCAAAATTATAATCTAAGGAATTATAAGTTCTTTGGGAAAACTTTCCGGTCATACCAAATGTCCGCATTGTCTTAATCAAAGGAAAGGCATGTTTGAAACCCCAAACAGGACCTAACTACTTAATGATAAGGCATTTCAAACTTTGCAAAACATAAAGAGAAAAACAAAGAAAAAACTCAAGAATTATCGAAAAACTTGTATTATATATATGGTCTTTAAAAAGGCATAACAATCCTTGACAAAAAGTACAAAATACAAAAAAGAAAAAACAAAATCAAACACAAGTAACCTGATCTTGGCCGGAGCCCACCTCATCATCGGGATCCTCGGGGCCTTCTCTACCCGCGGACCTGCTTGAGTCCTCGAAATCTTCCTCCTCGGGATAGGCCAGCTTCCTGGCCTCGGCTTCGAGCACCTTGGCATCCTTGATCTCGGCCGATAAGTCAAAACCCCGAGCGTGAACTTCCTCGAGGGCCTTCCTTTGGGATTGCCACTTCATGTGCTCGATGAGAGTTTTTACAAGGCCTTGATCACTACGACTACTGACTTGGCCGTTTTGAGCTCCCTGGCCATATTTTTTCGATCAGAGGCAGCCGAACCTAACTGCAACTGGAGCTCTTCAACCCTTTTAGTCTGAACCTCAGCCCTCTCATTTGCCGCTCTAAGCTGAATTTCAGTCAAATTTAGTTGTGCCCGAGGGGTCTCTTTTTTCAAGGCTAGACGATCCATTCTGCCTCTCCATTCATTGGCCTCAACTTTGACTATGTCCATTTCAGCTTGGAGTTGGAAAATCCGACCGAGTATTTGCTGGACCTGCGAATTTTGACCGTTAATTATCGAATATGGTTCATCATCACTAATCTCCAATATTTTTACCTGCTCAGTCAGGTTAGCATGTTCCTTCTGAGCAACCTCCAGCTCAGCCTGGAGGGTCTTATCCCCCCTTCGAACTGCTCGCTAAGAAGTTTAAAGGCGTCTCTCTTCTCGGTGAGCTCTCGAGCTTCAGCTTCAAGTTGTTTCAGCTCTTCTCGTTACCTTAAAAAAACCTCATGATAAAGCATTGATGCCTACAAGCACGAAGAAAAATGTCAAGTTATCTATGAAATAACCTAAGTACAAAATTGAAAATCATCAAGGAAAATATGAAGATTACCCGGTTAAAAGCATGTTGTGCTTCGTTAAACAAGAAAGGTGCCTCCACCTCATTCATCTTGGCCTAGTCGTCCTCGGTCACCAGACACCGAAGATAACTGGCCACCCCTACGGGGGAGGATAGAACCCGGGCGTCCTCCGAAAGGGAAATAACAATGGTACATTTTTATCAGGATATGCACTCGGGGGAGGGGATCGATCGACCAATTTTGGTTTCGAGGAAGTCCCTCTTGCTTTAGAGGATGAGCACTTCCTCGGTATCTCTAAATCACCGAATCTGATGGCGTCCTCCGTGGCCGTCGAATCCATACCATTGAAAAAACCACGGAAGGGGTCGTTTGCTCTATGGGCCCCCTTGATGGGGCGTTCTTTTGCAAATTTGGCCTCGTTAAACATAGACTCTGTGAACGAGGGCAACTCGGCAATCTTTATTGAGCCGAGTGCTTCCTGCGGGCCTTTGCACGCATCTTGGGAAGCTTCAGTTCCTGCCTCCATCTCGACCTCCCCGACTTGATGAAGATCGGCCTCGCCTCCCCCTGGTTCAGAGGCCCATTGCCCTTCGAGCTGTGGCGACATGCTGGCCACCAGATTGAAGGCTTCTCCTTCCCCCTCGGACTCATCCCTCAATCGATAGAGTGAGTCCGGATATAGTGCTCGACCACTGGTACTTCCTTTGGGTTTACGCGCCAATCTTTTCCTTGGCTTCTTCTTCTCAACGCCCGGAGAACTCAGAGTCCTTTTTTGTTTTTTCTCTTTATCCTGCCCCTAAGTAGGGGCTCGGTGAAGATATCATCATCACCGGATGGATGTCTTATCTCAACATCTTTTGGTAAACCTGCAAAAGAGAAGTAAAGCAAATCAAAAATTGATAGCGCAAAAGGGAAATCAAATGTCACATGAGAAAACTCTCACTATGAGAACGGGCCTCCCATCGGCGCTTCGAGAGCTCGTGCCACGAATGCTCGGAATAAGGCCTTTGTCTTACAATGCCCTCGACCCATTCCTTGAGTTAAGGAACTAGGTCCAGCATCCGAGCAACAGTTGCACCACCACAAAATATCGATGAGAAGGGAGGAAGAGAAAAGAACAATGAACAAAATTTTAAAAGCAAGATTATACTTACGTGTCATATTCAACTTTTCAGGAAATGGCATATGCTCGGCTGGGATCAAATCCGAGGTCTTCACTCGGACAAAGCGGCCTAACCAGCCTCAGTCCCGATCTTCGTCGATACTAAAGAACGGGGCCTTACTGGCCCGGCGGTCAAGCTTTATTAGTCCCTCTCGATAAAGTCGGGGACTATATAAGCGCATGAGATGGTCGATGGTGAAGGGACACCCCTCGATCTTGCTTATGAAGAAATAGAGGAGAATTACTATCCTCCAAAAGGAAGGGTGAATTTGGTCGAGGGTTAATTCGTACCTCTTACATAAGGCAATGATGACAGGGTCCAGGGAGCCCAGCGTGAAGGGATAAGTGTAAACACTTAAAAAACCCTCCACGTGGGTAGTAATAGATTCCTCGGGCTTGGGGGCCACTACATGCTTATTATCTTAGTTGCAACCTTTCTTAACTTCGGAGAGGACGTCCTCGGTGATCGAGCAGATATATCTCGAGAACGGTTCACACTGACCCGGTACCGAAGAGGTTTTCTAGTTCTTGAAATAAGCACCGGTCGGGCACCCCGCGGGGATGAACAATTTCAGAAGAGGCTCCGGTGTCGGTTCCTCAGCAGTAGCAGTATGAGAAACAGTTTCCTCAACAGCCGTCCTCGAGGCAGAGGGAGTTCCTTTTTTAGGAACGGATTTTGAAATCTTCGCCATTTCTTTAAATGGAAGAGATATAAAGAGAAGAAGGTTTGAATGAGAAATAAGGATGATTAGCAGATGAAGAACTCTTATGAAAGATTTCAGAAAAACAGAATAACTTAGAAGTATTGAAATCTTTTAGACACGAGAGTAGAAGGTTTGAATGTAAAGTTTGAATGAATAAGAGAGGAGGTATTTATAGTTTTTCAAGCGATGATTCGCATCTGGGAGTGGCTGACCAGCAATTGACAAGCATTTAATGCCTTAAAAACTGGACCGACGAGATGTTTTAACTATTCTTATTGCTTATGTCATGATTTTGTCGCTTACGTCATGATTTATCGAAGTGAGAATCGGGAGCTCATATCGTTTCTCGTCATTTACTCTCCAAAAAAATGAGGGGATTTTACGTCATGATCTCTATCGCTTACGTCATGATTTATCGAAGTGAGAATCGGGAGTTCATATCATTTCTCGTCATTTACTCTCAAAAAAAAAAGCGAGCGGATTTTACGTCATGATATTTGTCGCTTACGTCATGATTTATCGAAGTGAGAATCGGGAGCTCATATCGTTTCTCGTCATTTACTCTCCGAAAAACGAGGGGACTATATGTATATGGGTAAAATCGAACTCAGGATTTGACCGAGCATCCAACACGATAATTTGAGATCGAGAGATGATGATAAAATCCCAGAGATCGGGTCCTGCCTTGCCGAATTGGCTACCGGAACCACCAGACTTGCCTTCGAGTTTACCGAGGTCTTAACCGGTCCTGGTTATAACAGTCTCAAGGAAAATATTGCCAGCTTATCCGATAAGGGTCCGGAATTCCCGCGACTAACCAAACATTACGGCGAAAATCACGGAACATACCAAAAAAGGGAGACCAACAGTCAACAAATCAAAGACTGTTTACCTTTTATAGAACAATAAAATAATACCCTAAAAGTAGGACTCCTCTAATATATAAAGGGGGTCTGGCAACTCATGAAATGACATTGTAACATACATTCATACGCAATACATTACCGTTATTCTATTCTTTGGTGTCTTGGTGCCGATCAAAATACATACAGCTCAAGGGCAACCAACTTTCCTAGGCTGATATTATTCAATTCGTGTGTTTTGTTGTTAATTTATCGTTATTTATTTCAATTGCAATCTAATTTATCATTCAAGTATCAAATTAATTCACATATCCTTTAAACCACTAACAAATTCAATTGTTATCCGATTTTTGAGAATAAATAGCACCAATGTCAAAATTTGAGCATGGTTGCCATTTGCGCTATATAGCAAAATATCAAAAAGCTACACAGGAAATCTACTTTTCTTTCGAGGATAGAGGCACGTGCCCAAAAATCCTAATATAGATCTGCCCCCATCTTCAGCTACGTTCCAAATTCGATATATTTCACCTCCTTTCGCTCCAATGTCCAATCGCCTTCTAAACATCCAAATTTCATTAATTAGGCCAAGACCAATATTTATAACAGCTAGATCGACCACATCGCACTTAATTGTTGCGCATTCTCGAAAAAAAACATATTATAATCAATTAAACTACATACATAGTGTGGTAAAGTATTTTTAGACATCACTTTATAAGAATTTTTATTTCTTTATACAAGTTAAACTCAAGAAAACGAAAAGGAAAAAAAAAACAATATTTCTTGCGTGGGCACATTTCTATTATAACTAACCGCTTAACTCTACTGGACTCAGAAGCAGGGGTATCTCAAGGACAAGACTAGTAAAGCTTTTGCTTTAGGCCGCTCAAAATTTTATGGCTCCAAAATTTATTAACGGTGGAACACATAATAATATATTCGCTTTGGCATTATTGAAGTTTGTAGAAACAAGTACAAAATCTGTAAAAAAAAAAAAAAAAAAGGAAGAATATCTACTTTTTAATATTAGAAATATTTTAGAACTTTGAATTAAACTACTGAAATTTTCATATTAGTAAATAAAGTTTTTACAACAAGATCCAAGGTAATGTATTGTAAACACATGACTAGTATCTTATTAACTTAAATTAACTCTTGCTAATACAAATAATAGTATAAAATTTGGATTCTTATTAAAATTTAGCTTTATGCCACTAATATTGTTGAGCCGCCTTTGACTCAGAAAAAGCTCAAGTTACATTCCACAACGACTCAACAGAGCCAAAGCTCTCCATTTGTCTTTCTCAATCATTCTTCTTTAAGCTCTCTACTAGTATCTTATTAACTTAAATTAACTCTTGCTAATACAAATAATAATATAAAATGTGGATTTTTATTAAAATTTAACTTTATGCCACTAATATTGTGAGCCGTCTTTTACTCGAAGAAGCTCAAGTTACATTCCACCACTGCTCAACAGAGCCAAAGCTCTCCATTTGTTTTTCTCAATCATTCTTCTTTAATTTCTAGGTATGCCTATCTCTCTTCCAATTTCTTTACCCATAATTCTGTTTTGCATGCATTAAAAGTCATATTTCATGTGTTTTTGGTTTTGTAATCAGAATTTCTTGCGAATAAAATGAACATTTTTGAATTTTTTGATTAATTCATACATGCAAAGTACAATTATAAGTAACTTTTTATTTGTTTTAGTTACAATTGGTGTATGATCAGTAGTCTTGAATATGAAAGATGACCTTATTTGTTGGTTTTTGGGAATTTTGGATTTCTTGCGAAGAATGAACATTTATTAATTCTTTGATTAATTCGTACATGCATAGTACAATTATAACTAGTTCTTTTGTTAATTATAATTAGTGTATGATCAGTAGTCGATCTTGAATATGAAAGATGATCTAACAAAAGTCTTATTTCTGCGTTTTGGTTTTATAATCTGGATTTCTTACAAAGAATAAATATTTCTGAATTTTTTGATTAACTCATACATGAAAAGTACAGTTTTGTAGTTTTTTTAAGTTACAATTAGCGCATAATCAGTAGCCTTGAATATGAAAGATGATCTAACATAAGTCATTTCCGTGTGTTTGGTTTTGTTATCTGGATTTCTTGCGAAGAACGAAAATTTCTGAATTTTTTGATTAATTCATACATGAAAAGTTACATTTATAACTAGTTTTTCTTTTTCTAATTACAATTATTGCATGATCAGTAGTCTTAAATATGAAAGATGATCTTTAATTTCCTCTCACTTGGATTATTGCTATTTATGAGTCTTTGTATTTGCTTACTTGCACTATTAGTTAGAATTTCTTCTACAAAAAACCCTGTTTATCTGAGTCGGATTTATTTTAGCATCTCTTCTTAGTTTGCTTGAAGTGGGAAATGGAGTCAAATGCCTCTTCTTCGTCCTCTGCTGGTTTACACGCTCTTGATTCAAGCATTGGTACTTTGGTTGAACTTGAGAAGTTAGGGTCTAAATTGCAACTGAGTCTGCAGGTGTTGGAGATGGAAAAATATGCGAACAAGGTTCTAAGAAGACTTGCAAATCCAATTACATTTCTCCTGCCATTGGAGGCATACTACTTGAAGTATCAAACAACTTTAACTGTTGGAGTGCGAGATTGATTATGTGTGTTTTGACCATTACCTTCACAATAGGTATGATATTGACTATGAAAGTGGAAAACTTGAAGCTGGAACATAAAGAGGGACTAGTCAAGGAACTGAATAAGAGAAAAAAAAAGTTTTTGGTTGAAGAAGCGCGCCCTATTGCAGATTTAGAGAAAAAGAGAATCTATAAGATAGTCGAAGATGAAGAAAATGTTGCGCTAAGTATGGTGAGGACTGAATCTGTTCTTTCACGCATCGAGGCTCCCAAGTTCGAGGGACATCGATATTTTCTAGCATCAATCAAGAAATGATATGTTACATCATTTTCTGCGGAATGACAATGTACCTTGTGATTGTGAGGATATTTTTCTCTTCAGCAACTGCGGTTGAGGGTGGATTGATATGCAGAGTACTATGTGCTGGAGAGATCTTGCAATTGCGCTAGCTGTTTCGACAAAACCTTGTAGCTATAGAATCATGATGTTTCTAATTTGTTTTTTGACTAAACCTTGTAACTATAGAGTCCGATGTTTCTAAGTAGTATTTTTTGCTTTCATGGTTAACTAGTAGTGCAAAGTACGCAAATACAGAGAAAGGCTATGTTTCATTCTTTATGTGCTTGAATATGTGGTCAAACTACCCTATCTGATAATTATCATAATGACGCCGGTCTGTCTTAGTATCATTTCTAGGACATTATCTGCCCTGTCCATTCTATTAGAGTCCTCAATCATGCCCCTAATATCTTATGATGAGTTTCTTTAATCAATTTCACTATACCAGTGTTGTTGTTGTCTAAAGTTGTTTTCTTATCATGCGCTTTATAGGTCATGCCACTTGCGTGCTTCACTTGGATTACACAACATTTGGGTTCACTAGTTCATAATTTAAAACATATATACAAATGAAGGAATTTTTACACGTTTGCCTGATTGCCCTGTTAGACCTCAAAGAGATTGCAGGGTGTGGAAGGCATTGATCTCATCACAGTATTTTGCCACCTTACATCTCAGAAGAGCTAGACCTTTACTAATCATACAATGTGATCGCGGTATTACCAATCACGAGCAGAACCTTTTTGTATTTGATGAAAGCCTTAATAATAAGGAGAAGATCACGTTCAGGAAAGTACTTTTCAAACGTGAGCTTATGATCAACAAGGTCAATAAGCTCAATTAGCTCAACCCTTTATTATTTTATTTTCAATCCAATAACACAAGAGGAGGTAACTGTACAACATAATTTTCACCCTGATTACTTATGGGCTTTTATTATTGTTCGTTAACAAGAGAATTTAAGCTTCTTTATGCACGAGAAGAAGGATCTCGGTGTCAGTATTTCATATACACTGTCAGGACACAGACATGGAGGAAAATTCATTCACCCACTTCCAACTTTTTGCTGCGTGTCTCTCCTGCAGCTGTGCATTTGATAGTGAGCAAAGATAGCATATACTCCTCCTTGTGCCAATGGAATCATGGTGCTCAAAATTGATACGGAAGAGCTCTCCATTATGCCTCATCCTAGAAGTGTATGTAGCTCATGGAAAACACATCAAACAATGTCTCTTTTAGTGAAGGAAAAGTGTTTGTCTTTCTGCCAATTGTTTATCTTTGAGAATGCAATGGATATATGGATCTTGGAGGACTATGAAACATGTACGGCTGTCAAATTTGGCCAAAGCCTAAATGACCTGCCCAACTCGCCCAAGTTTGGGTTGGTTATTGACCCGCCCATTTATTGAATTTAGCCCATCTTGACCCAACCCATCTCAACCCATTTAAAATTAATCCATGAGTAACTTTGTCAAAATAGCTTAGATATAATTTTTTTTAGTTGATATGTTACCATAAAAAAAGTCTTATTTAGTAATTATACAGTACGATGATTCCGCTGTACAATAACAAAGATGATATCTAGAATTGTGACCACTATAGGGGTATCAAGTTACTGAATCATACCATGAAAGTTTGAGAGAGGGTGGTGGAAGGGAGGGAAAGGAGGGCGGTGTCTATATCAGAGAATCAGTTCGGGTTTATGCCGGGCCGTTCTACTACAGAAGCTATCTACCTAATTAGGAGGTTGGTGGAACAGTACAGAGATAAGAAGAGGGATGACTTATACATGGTGTTTATTGACCTAGAGAAGGCGTATGACAAGGTCCCTAGGAACGTTCTTTGGAGATACTTGGAGGTGAAAGGTGTACCGGTGGCTTATATTAGGGCGATTAAAGATATGTATGATGGAGCTAAGACTTGGGTTAGGACTGTGGGAGGTGACTCAGAGCCTTTTTCGGTAGTTATGGGGTTACACCAAGGATCTGTGCTCAGCCCATTCTTATTTGCCCTGGCGATGGACGCACTAACACTCCATATTCAAGGGGAGGTGCCTTGGTGTATGATGTTTGCTGATGATATAGTTCTGATTGATGAGACACGAGGTGGCGTTAACAAGATACTGGAGGTATGGAGGCAGGCCCTGGAGTCTAAAGGTTTCAAGTTGAGTAGGACCAAGACGGAATATTTGGAGTGTAAGTTTAGCGACGTGTCGGGGGAAGTGGATGTGGAAGTGAGGCTTGACTCACAAGTCATCCCTAAGAGAGAGAGTTTCAAGTACCTGGGGTCTATTATTCAGAGGGATGGAGAGATCGACGAGGATGTCACGCACCGTATCGGGATGGGTGGATGAAATAGATGTTAGCGTCTGGAATCTTATGTGACAAGAATGTGCCACCGAAACTTAAAGGTAAGTTATACAGAGTGGTGGTTTGATCGGCCATGTTGTATGGGGCTGAGTGTTGGCCAGTCAAGATTTCACATACCCAGAAGATGAAAGTAACAGAAATGAGGATGTTGAGATGGATGTATGGGCACGCTAGGATGGATAAGATTATGAATGAGGATATTCGGGAGAGGGTGGGCGTGGCTCCCGTGAATAACAAGATGCGGGAAGCGAGGCATAGATGATTCAGGCACGTGCGGAGGAGGAGCCTAGATGCTCCGGTTAGGAGGTGTGAGAGGTTGGCTCTGGCAGGTACGAGAAGAGGTAGAAGGCGGCCTAAGAAGTATTGGGGCGAGGTGATCAGGCAAGATATGGCACGACTTCAGATTTTTGAGGACATGGCCCTTGATAGATATGTGTGTAGGTCGAGTATTAGGGTTGTAGGTTAGGGGTTAGTCGAGCATTTTTCCTCGCTGCACTGGCTAGTTTGATAGTGTTGTTTCTAGGACTGCTAGCGGTTTTTATTGTGTATCACATTTTTTCTGTCTTTCATATTTTGGCCTTTCCATTTATTTGCTGTATTTTACGATGGTGATACTACTTTTCTGGTTTCTGTTGTTGTTACGGATCTATTGTCTCTGAGCCGAGGGTCTTCTGGAAACAACATCTCTATCCCTTCGGGGTAGGGGTAAGGTCCACGTACACTCTACCCTCCCAGACCCCACTAGTGGGATTCTACTAGGTTGTTGTTGTTAGTAATTATACAATTAATAAGAAAACAACACATATTAAGTAAATCTTGATTGGGCGGGTTGGGTTATGGCCCGAATTTTAGCCCGTCTTGATCCAACTCATCTTAGCCCAAGTAAATTTTGAGTGGATCATTTGACACGTCCAATTATTGACTCAACCCATTTTGACCCGCCAAAAATTGGCCCAACTCGCCCATTTGACACCCCTAGAAACATGGATATGGACCAAAAAATGCAAGGTTAATCTAGTTTTGATAACCAAGGTATCAATCGCAGTTTGCCTTTTTTGGTCATAGATATTAGGAAATGATTTTGTACATGTCTTGGCAAATAGAGCCTTTGGTCTTCAGGGAGGGTGAAATGATACTTTATTGGTATAACAGAGGATTATTTATGTATAATCTGGATCATAATATTTTGAGGAAAATCGAAGGTCCACAAGGGTCGAACAGATATACTTTGTAGTAATTTTAATATTCCTATACACTATTTGAAACTTTATTATTCTTCCTACTCAAGTTTCAATTTAATTACATAGTCATATACAATTTACCAATTATGTACATTTTAGGAATTTAATGAGAATAAATTAACTCCTATAATCACTCTAACGTACATATCCCACTCCCTCCACGTTTCTCTCTCCATACCCCTCCACGTTTCTTCAATATCTCCCTCCATTAATGCCCGTTTTCACTCTTTTTCAAAAAACCCTCTCGATTTTTACAGATTCCAGCTCTAAATCCTACCAAAATTGTAGTTGTCTAAATTTTTCCTTAACTTTCAATGAAGAAGAAAACACTTTCGAAGATTAGCCCTAAAAAAACTAAAGTAGGTGATATTCCAACTTTTGATTTGGGTGTTTTCTCACAGGATTCACCCAAAAAAGTTTCAAAATCGGCACATGCAAAACCAGAGACAATGCCCAAGCTTTCCCCTCGTGAAACTAGGGCAGAAGCTCGAACAAAACATAAGCATGATAGGGATGCTGGTGAAGCCTTGACATCTGATAAATCTGTAAAGCGGAAGGGCAAAGAAATTGCTTCCGATGATGATTTCGTCGAAGAAGAAGTTATCACAAAAGTTGCAAAAACAATCAGAGTTTCTCCTACTGTTAAACCTTCAAAAAAGAAGAAGGTTCAAAAATCAGCTAAAGCTATACCCCAACAGTCATTTGAGAAGGTAAAATTTTAGTAGTTCCAATTTTGTTTTTTTTTAAAGTTAAAAAACTTGTTCTCATTCTCATGAACATACATAATTTTTATTTTTTTTGTATTTGTAGAAATTTTGTCTACATTGTGTAGATTTGTTGTAGGTTAACAAATTTGCTATATTTTCTTGTAAATTATAGATTTCGTGTATATTATTCGAAATCATTTAGTTAGGGAATGTACTACATGATTTAGTTGATTTTATTAGTTATTATTTGCTCTATTTTGTAGATGTTAGTTTCATTTTATGTAGAGAAATTGTATATATTATGTCTAGTTCTTAGTTTCTAATTTCTTGCTCTAAACATAATTTTATCAATGCATTTGTAGATTCAATGTAGTTAGTTGTTATATATGTTTACTAATATTGAAACTTACTTGTATGCAATGTATTAATATTTTTCTGATTGTAGCTAAAATATAGTAGAAATGTAGTTATTTCGTTTTCTGGTTTTAAAACAAGTTTTATTAACTTGCTATTTCTTTTGGTGCAGAATCAAATATTTTTTGCACCACATGATATTTATTATGGCATTACTAGATTCCAGACATTATCCGACCCTGCTATTCCTGGCCAAATCAAGGATTTACTGTCTAAAAATGGATTAAAACTATTTAAGAAGATATGTTTTGGGCATTTACTTTCCTTGCCCAAAATACGTATCCAAAATCAGGCAATTCACCTTCTCATGACGTATGAATTGAACGCATCTGGTTCCGACTTTTTTACAGTAGACATAAAGGGTGAGAGGCTGGACTTTGGGTTGAGAAAGTTTGCCTTGATCAATGGCCTTAGATGTTTTACAGAAGTGACGAACTTTGGTTGCACAACTAAGTATGACAGTAAAATAATAAAGAGCTATTTTTCGAACAAGGAAAAAGTTGAGAAGTCATACTTGAAACAAATTGTAACTAACCGTAGTTGGGTGAACGATGAGGATGCAGTCAAGCTGTGTATTCTCTGTCTGATAGAATTCTTTCTTTGTCCTTCAGACAAAGATAATTTAGGTTTGATAAACCATTTTAGGTTCTACTTGATGGACCCGGGGCAGTATGCGAACTACGCATGAGGTATCGAATCTTATACACAATTGCTTCAGTCCTTTAGGCACAAGCTCAACCCTTCTGTGCATTTTTATGTCATTCGAGGTTTTGCACTAGCTATGCAAATATGGTTGTATGAGTGTTGCTCTACAGTCAACACGGATATAGCTACAAGGGTTGATAATTCGATCTCCCGCATACTTAACTAGACAGTTAGTAAGGACAAGATATGGTTATCTACATTGGAAGGTAGAATGATCAAACCATCATGGATCAAGGTAAATGGTTTTCACTTCTGGGCAGACAATTTAATACAAATTATCAACACATTTTATACATATTATGACTAAGTCCCTCACATTTATTTTTTCACTCTGTTCACCAACATAATTGAAGCACCAGGAGAGCTTTCAAGAATAAATTTGCCAGATAAAGTTGAATACATCCTTGAAGAAGCTGAACCAAAGACCAAGCATCCGATAGATGCTCCATCTCCATCCGGACATAAGCAGGCAATGGGAATAGATGACAAGCAAGATATTGTGAAACAAATAAAAAAATTAAGAAAAGATGTTGATAAGGTAACATCTATACGAAGATGATCGATTCTCTTTTTCGAAGGGAATTAAAGCCTAAGGAGATAGGGCTCTTTCCAGACGAGCTGGTGTTCGATGGTGAACGAGAGATAGAGGAGCGCACTCTTCTAGGCCAATGGGTAGATCAGTGGTTGCGATGGCTCTCTTGGTATCACACCTCGGCATGGTCGGGCATAGGGCCACGGACATAAGTCGCGCCCCCGCCGGCTATCTTTGATTGTCTTGGTCGGAAAATTGGGGTCTTTTGAGCGGGTTGTCTCCTCTCTGATGATCTTTTCTAAAAGAAGTAATGAAAGGGAAGCCCGGGGTCAAAGCGCGTTCGTTGAATCTCCTAAAAATTTAGTGAGAAATGTCAATTGCGAGCTCTAGCAGATGTCCCCGATCTTGAATTCCCTTATTTGCTGGTAAGGAAAGACCTAAAAGAAAGACCCGTGCCGTCTCAGCTTACTATTGATTGACTTGAGGTGGAATGTTTGCAAATCACCTGAACTTTTAGAATTTCATTTAAACTTTTATCTCTGCTGTCGCAGATCAACAAGAAAGATATTCTGAAACAAATATAAAAAAAATTAAGAAAAGATGTTGACAAGGTAACATATATACATAATTCTAGATGGTTTCTTTAATTTATGTTATGCAAATTATTTCGTTAACTCTCTATATTTTAATATGTAGGTGGGTTCAGACCTTGGAACCTTCAAGAAAGAGGTATACATAATTCTTGATTTTTAGTCTTCTTTATATATATATGTAAGGCTCTAATTGTAAGATACATTATAACTATTTTTTGTTCTTTAGGTTTTTGAAGAACTAGGTAGCATTCGACTGCTACTCAATGATTCCATCAAGTCTGTTTTATAGGCAATAAACAGTCAAAAGAATGACATTGATGCTAAGGTTTCATTCGAAATATATTCATTTTGGACAACAATTTTTACCATATCTAAGTTTCTATCATCATTCAATTAGTATATAACCTAAAAAATTATGCTTGCAGTTTACTGGCAGTTCTACGAAAAATGATGAGCATTACAAAGAAAAGAACAATCAACACATTTCGGGCAGTAGTGCTAAACCAGTATTGGCCAGCAAGAGTAAAACAAGTATCTGTACATTATATATATATATATATATATATATATATATATATATATATATATATATATATATAATATATCTACATATAGCCTAAATTACCAAAAAATAATCTACATTATATTTTCAATGGTTTTCTTAGATACAGGACACATGAATGACATTCAAATTGAGGAGAATGTTCCTGTAGGTGTTGACTTATCTTCCCAATTTCAAGGGGCATTGGATGAAGAAAATGTAAGTATGATTTAGTACATTTATCATCATATTTCACAATACATTTTGCATATCAGCTGCAGGACAATATTTCTACAAATTTACTACAATTAAACTATAATTTATCTACAGTGTTGTTAATGTTTACTATAAATTATCTACAATTTTATTAAGTTGTACACATTTATTGTAACAGAGAAGGAAACTATGCATGTGGACTCTCCAAAACAGGATGCTAAAATTGGCATTCCAGGAGAGCATTTAAATGAGGAGAAGGAGACTACAAAAATGCAATCTCCCATTCAACAAGAAAACGTTATACAACAAGGAGACGATTGCTGTGAAGATTTCAGTAGTATTATATGTTACAATATAATTGTAGGAAAAGAAAACAGGTTTTATATAATTTTCAATTTTTCAAAAAGAACTGATACAACATACAATGTTGTTCTTTTATTTTAAATTTTGAAGGTGAAACAGCCGACTACATTAATGTAGGTGATTCGGACAATGACTCCAGGTCTGAAAAAAAAAAGAAGTAACACTTGATGATTTTGATCTGCCAGAGAACTTCTCCCAGATTGTTAAGTTCGGCGAGCTTAATGAAGATGAAATAACCCCCGTGCATCAAGGAAGAACAAGGCAGCCTGGAAGGCATGCCAGATCCCCCTTTCTCCCTTTTTACAGTTCTGGGGGAAGCACTTCTGTTGGACCTCCAATTTTCCTCATCAAGCATCCATTTACTGGGGTTATTGGCGACGATGTTGATCCTAACTTATTAGAAGAATTCAATAAGTGGTTATACTTCGGTATCGATACGGTTTCAAAGAGGTTAGATTATATAATTTTTTCATATTTTGGAGTGCATTCAATTTTTGGATTTCCAGTTGAAACAACATATTAATTGTAATTGCTATGTGTTTAAATAGGAGAAAGGCACCTTACTCTTTAAAAGATAACCAACTCAAGTCGTGGTATGATCTTGGAGTGGAGAAAGTTAATAAAAAGGAGTGGTTTTATACTTTGGCACATCGCGAGCAAGTCGTCAATGACACGATAAACACATACCCTAACAGAATTTAATGATTAGATGTAGTATTCTGTAATTTAAGAAGTCTGTAGTTTTTTTGTTTAAAAATTATAGTTAAATTGTATGAAGAATTTACAAATAATGAAATCTGTTTTTTGCAGCATATTGATGTTATTTTATACTATTTTAGGAAGAGAGGAAAGTATGGTCCTCAAAACAAAATATGGTTTACTACCATTGACTGTATGTTCAAGACTAGAATTGAAAAAATTTATCAGAGGTACATTAATGCTCCTGCCGATAAGAAGCTTGCTGTTGTCAAACCCCAGGACGTCGTATCAAAATACATATTGGGGTACAAGTTACTTGCAAATGTTATATGGGATAAAGTTGATTTTGTGATTATGCCCATAAACATTGTAGAGAAATTTTATTGGTTGTTGGCTGTGTTTGACATTACCGAGAGGGTTCTATATGTTTATGATTCTATGGTCTCTTCACGAAATCACAACCTTGTTGAATCTGTTGTCAACAAGTTTGCTGTTATGATCCCCCTCCACTTGTCATGCACCGTCTTCTATGGCAAGCGTCTAGACATCAACTACAAGAACACAAACGCATACATTGAAATAGGTGTTACTGACCCTCTTGATATTCAGTGGTTGGTCGGTGAGATACCCCAACAAAAAGAGGGATCACTGTATGAAAAAGCTGATTTTCCTTCTATCTATTTAACAAATTTTATTTTACAATGAATGCTAACTCTTTTCCCCTAATTTTTTTTTTGCAGTGACTGTGGTGTACACTTGGCGGCATGTTCAGAATATGTCAGCATTGGAGAGCTAGCAATTTCAAAGGAAGACCTTTCTGATATTGATCAACACCATAGACGCTATGGAGTGCTACTTTGGGATTATGCTAGAAAAAAGCAAGAGCTTGGTGCAATTAGTGAAGTGAGGTGACTGGCAGATTAACAAGAAGAAAAGGTGCACCAGCTGTGAACGAGAGAGCACAAGTCCGAAAAAAGAAGAATTAGTTGCCCTTTTCTATAGAAAAATTATAGTTAAATTATTTAGTTGTAGCTGATTTGTAGTAAAGTTGTAGACAAATTGTTAACTAAGAACAAGTCAGCTGCAATTTATTTGTAGCAGATTTGTGCTACAATTATTTTACTTTTTGTTATGTTATTTTGTCCAAAATTCTCCTACTTAGAATAGAAAACATCTGTGGTTTTTTGGGTTGAAAGTTGTTAGAACTTGATCTCAATATTGTTAGAATATAATTTTTTTTTACAGTTTAACTACAATTATGTCTACAACTAATTTAAAAAAATACATAATCCATTCAATTTTAAGCAGTGTTGTTAGGAAAAGCTGAAATAAATAAACCCAGTAATTGAACAAAACAACTACAAACCAATTGCATCAAGAGTTGAAAATATTTCATTATAGGAGACAGTCTTTATTCAAATTAGCAACACAATTACATCTCAACTATAATTCTCCAGAACAGAACAAATACAACTTCATATCTTAAACTACAGATTATCTTCAACAGTACTCAGGAAAAACAAATCTTGTGACTGTATTAATTTTTATTTTCTTTTTGGGAGCATTCTTACAAGATCTTTTGTTATGCCCTTCTAGTCCGTAGTTGCCACATGAAACCTTGTACTTCTTTGCATTTACTTCATCATATGGATTGTATCTTTATTTTTGAGGTCTCCCTGACTGTCTTTTCCCGTAGGTGGCATTACAACTTCTTCAATTATATGTTGTGGCACATTCCATTTGCTTTCGTCAGGCAGCGGGTCTACTGGTATTTCATAAGTATGCAAAAGGCTCTCCCTCGTGTAATAAGGAGAACAATAGTTTTCATAAGACTCGTTCCTGTGCCTCAAAGCCGCCAAAGCTTGTGCACAAGGAAGTACATCAAGCTGGAATTGTCCACAACTACATCTTTTGTTTTGAAGGCAAACAATGAAGCGCTTCACACCATCTATCACAGTATGGATGTGATATGTGGAAGCCCTCACTTACAATTTTATTACAAATACATAACAAGTTATCAGCAACATATACAAAATGACTACAATTATACAACACTTTATCTATAATTAATAGTATATATTTAGTTTGATGGAATCAATGGTCTGATGTTACTGGCTATAGCTTACTCTCATCTTCTGCGATAATGTCCTGTTGTCCTCCAACTCTTTGTTGTATTTTTTTTCCAAGGTATGTGAACGTACCCTTTGCTTTCAATAACTTTTCATTAGTCCAATGTTCAAGAAGAGCCCTCATGTACTCTAATAGTTCTACTACGGGCAGTTCTCTTGCATCTTTTGTTACCGCATTCAATGAATCTGCAATATTTGATGTCATCGTCCATGTTCTGTTCACCGTAGCATGTACCCGAGACCATCTGTGATAGCCAATATCATATAGGTATGCTTTAAAACACGTGTCGATCACTTCAATCTGTGACATTCTTTCATTAAATTCATCAAGCGTATATGGTCGTGCCGTGGCAAAGTACAATTTGCTTAACTTTAGATGACCTTTCTTGAACTTTGACCTTACATTTGTCCAAATATGCCACATGCAAGCATAATGTGGCATGCTGGTATAAACAGTAGATGTTGCATTCAAGATACTCTCATTCCGGTCCAAAACAACACACATATTTGGTTTTTCACCATACGCATGTTTGAATTTCTCAAAAAACCACATCCATGATGTGTCATTTTCTGAATCAACAACAGCGTATGCCAGTGGTAATATGCTACCTATCACACATGTAAAAAAAAGAAATTCAATTTCTGTAATAAAACTTGAGAGTGTAAAAAATACATACTGAAAAATAACTTTATAACAATATTTCTACAATTAATCTACAATACTTGTTGCATCCATTGTGCTAGCTGTTAACATTATTCCCATATATGCCGACCTCAAGAAGGTGCCATCAACTACTACAACTAGCCTACAATACTCCCAACCCTTGATAGACGTACTAAGTTCAACAAATGCGTACAAGAAACAGTTATCTTCAGCCTTCTGCAATTTAACTACCGACCTCGGATAAGTCTTCTCTAGAATATACAAATAACTTGGCAAGCGACTGTAGGAATCAACAAGATGACCTCTCAAAAATTTCAAATCTTTTTCCTTTGCTCTCTAAGCTTGCATGTATGTTAAGTTCACACCATGTTCCGATAACATATCGGTTTTTATGTCTTTTGGTGTGTATATTGTCTTAGGATCAGCATATTTTGGTATAACCATGCTACCAACTACAATGGCAGTAGGTTTGTGTTGTATGTATGTATTGTCCATCAAAGAGCATTTAAAAACTATTTAAAAAATGTGAACTTGAAGTGCCATGTACAATTGTCCCCAACACATACGAGGCAGTAGCTACAGAATAAAAACAATTTAAAAAATGTGATGAAAAATGTAGCTACAAAATAAGAGGCTGCTTAAGCACAAAAATCTTATATTAAATAATTTATATACAATTTATATAACAAAAAACTACAAATCATATAAAATTCATATACAAAGAAACTACAAATTATACAACAAAAAAAAACAAAAAAACTACAAATTAAACAAAAATATGAATTTCACAATTGAACTGTTTCTACCTTCTTGCGCTAGACCTTTTCACCCTAAATTGAAACTTATTCATGACAGAATAGTGCTTCATTGCACTGACAATTGTTTGCTTGTCTTGGTAGACTTGGCCTACTTCAATAACATTTGGCGTATGTTCTGTTATGATGATACTTTCATATTCCACAATCGCCGGAGTTGTTGGCCTATCAACTTCACTGTTCCTGATACTTCTCCAATTTTGTTACATTTTCTTGACAAATGAACCACGTTAGACATACGATAATCAGATGAACTTGCACTCAATTAAAAGTATCTACCATTCAGACCTACATTGTAGATAGGTAGTAGTAAAATTGTAGAACATGTGAAATTGACTACTTCAATAGATATAACAGTTGAACTACATTTGATATGTAGTATCATTGTAGATATGTTGTAGAAAAATTGTAGAACACATGAAACTGACTAAACATCACCACTAAAAAAATAGAGCAAACTTACAATTGTGCTCGAATTCGAGATACTGCATTCCAAATCGAAATCACGCACTGTTATACACAGGGGATACATTCCTAAGCTTCTATTTTCCTTTTTCGTCTCCATGTATACTCGAACTCCCATATCATTTCGAATTTTCATTGGAGGACAACGTTCGTTGACAGTGTATTTGATTTCGATGATTTTTGCGGAGGTATCAATCATTAGATGCTCTGTAATTGCAGAATTTAATTGACTATAATTTGAATCCTCGTTGACTACAATTCCATCAACATTAAAATCCTTGCATATCTCAATGCTATCCCAGTGACCATTTAGCTGAAGCATAATCGGTAATGTTGACATTATGTCACGAAATTCAATACAACTGTAGATAATTGTTTGCAATTTTGTTTTTCAAAACCTTCGCTTATGGAAAATCAGAGAATAGAACTTGATTATGGTGTGATGATAATCAGAGAAAATCGACGTAATAGCAGAATTCTACAAATACATTGTCTTGATTAATGTGCGATGATTGCCTCAGTAAAATCTTTGAAGAATCCTACGCGATTCAAAAATCTAGCGTCTAAAAAAGGAAAGCTACTGCAGAAAGGATTGTAGTTTAAATAAATATATATATTTTGTAGATAAAACTTATTTAGTGTCACGACCCAAATACCTAACATATTGTGATGACGCCTATCGTAGTACTAGGCAAGTCGACTCATTCCAAAACCAACCGATATTTTTATTTCAAGTAAAATTTCAAGGCTATTTAGCGTAAAAACCTTCGTAAAGGAGTTCAAATCAAAACAAAAGTGCGTAAAAGAAAAGCCTGACATCAGGGTGTCACTAGTCATGGGCATCTACTACAATCTGTCTAACAATATCAAAACTAACTCATCTTGGAAAATAGCTAAATACAACTAAAAGAAGATAAGAGGGAGAAGAGCAGGGGATGTGATCGCCAAGAAGCTACCTTGCTATCTCCGAGAAAAATCTGCAACCAGAATAATCAACAACCGCTACCGTGTCCAGCTACACCTGGATCTGCACACAAGGTGCAGGGAATAACGTGAGTACACCAACTCAATAAGTAACAATAATAAATAAAGACTGAGCAGTAGTGACGAGCAATAAAGCATATAACGTTCATATCATGAAATCTCAATAAAATTCCACATTCTTTTAAAATCAGGATTTGAATCAAAACATCTCGTTTAAACCCAGTTCCAGTAAAAAACTTTTAAAGATATTTTTCAACAGTTTTCAAACAGAGAAAAAATTCACAGGTGAGCAAAAATAATGAAATCATAAACAGCCCCTCGGGCAAAGCATCACTCATATACAGCCCCTCGGAAAAACCTCACAGTCACTCGTGCCACTCGGGCATACCTCACAATCACTCTTGTCACTCGGGCATACCTCACAATCACTCATGCCTCACAATCACTCGACACTCGGCACTCGCACTCAGTAGGTACCTGCGCTTACTGGGTGTGTGTATAAACTCCGGAGGGGCTCCTTCAGCCCAAGCGCTATATCAAGCCAAATCATGGCATAAATCACTCAGGCCCTCGGCCTATATCAAACATGTTGCGGCGTGAAGCCCGATCCCATAAATATCCTCACAAATCAGGCCTTCGGCCTCACTCAGTCATACACCTCTCAAGCCACTCGGGCATTTCAGTAAAAATAGGGTATTCGGCCCAAAACAACATTTATATGCATCAAAATAGAGTAATTAAACTGAGTTATGCAATAAACAAGTATAACCATGACTGAGTATAAATTTTCAATCGAAAACAGTGAGAGGATAGTAAGAAAAGGCCCTTCAGGGTCCAAACAGCATTGGCACAAGGGCCAAACATGGCATTCAGCCCAATTTACAGAAACTCTTTCTAAACATATAAGTATCATATAGTTTCAACAAAATATGCAACTTTACAGATGCTACGGGATGGACCAAGTCACAATCCCCAACAGTGCATGCCCATACGCCCGTCACCTAGCATGTGCGTCACCTCAAAATAGTAGAATGATACGAAATTCGGGGTTTCATACCCTCAGGACTAGATTTACAATCATTACATACCTCAATTCGAGCAAATATCTACTCCGTAATACCCTTTTCCTCTCAAATCGGCCTCCAAACGTCCAGAATCTAGCCACAAGCAATTTAATACGATCAATATAGGCTAAAGGAATCCATTCCACAAGAAAAATTCCAAATTAGACTTAAAACCCGAAATTGGCTCAAACCCGGTCCCCCGGGACCACATCTCGAAATCCGACAAAATTTACAAAACTAAATAGCCCATTCACTCACTAGTCTAACCATATCAAATTTACTCAAATCCGATAACAAAATCCCATTCAAAACCCCCAAAATCCAACTCAAGAATTCTTCCTCATTTTTTCCAATTGTTTCTCCCCAAATCACAAATTAGAGGATGAAGTTAAAGGCATAATCATGGAATTTAACCAAAATCAAGTGAGAAGAACTTACCCCAATCAACTCCCTGAAAATCCCTCCAAAAATCGCCTAAATCCGTGATTTCTAGCTCAAAATATGAAAAATGGGTTCAAACCCTCGATTTTGGAATTTAACACTACTGCCTAAATTTTTATTTAATCGCGATCACGGAAATATCCTCGTGATTGTGAAGCACAAACAGGCTGCTCCACATATTTACTCTATGCGAACGCGGAATTTCCCACGCGAACACGTATCACTGCTTCCCAAACCTATGCGATCACATCCTAACTCACGCAATGGCGTAGAGCAATCACCTCGCCTCTTCACCAACTCGATACCTCTACGCGAACGCGACACTATCCATGCGTTCGCGAAGCACAACTTCACACACGCACGCGATCATGTCCCAAACCCTGTGATCGCATAGAACAACTCACCTCTGCCCCCAAATAAGCCTACGCGACCGCGGACCTACCCACGCGATCGCGTATAAGGAAACCAGAAAGTTCATACCAGCTGATCAGCCATTTTGCAAAGTCCAAAACTATCTGAAACTCACCCGAGGCCCTCAAGACCTCAACCAAACATACCAACCAATCCTAAAACCTCATACGAACTTGGCCGAACCTTCGAATAACTAAAAACAACATCAAAACACCAAATTACCCCCGGATTCAAGCCTAAGAACTTCTAAACTTCCAAATTCCACAACCGACACCGAAACCTACCAAACTACGTCCGAATGACCTCAAATGTTTGCACACACATCACAAATGACACTACAAACCTACTCCAACTTCCGGAATTCTATTCCGACTCCGATATCAAATTTGCCATTGCCGACTGAAATCGCCAAATTTCCAATTTCGCCAATTCAAGCCTAATTCTACCACGGACCTCTAAATCACATTCCTGAGAAACTCCTAAGTCCAAAATCACCTAACGGAGATAAAGGAACCATAAAAATTCAAATTCGAGGTAGTTTACACATAAATCAACGTCCGGTTGACTTTTCCAACTTAAGTTTCTACTTAAGAGACTAAGTGTCTCAATTCACTCTGAAACCACTCCGGTACCGAACCAACTAACCTGATATAACTTAATATAGTTGAATAACACAAAAAGAAGTAGAAATGGGAAAAACAGGGATATAACTCTCGAAATGACCGACTGAGTCGTTACATCCTCCCCCTCTTAAACAACCGTTCGTCCTCGAACAGGTCTAGAAACATACCTGGAGTCTCGAATAGGCGTGGATATCTACTCCGCATCTCCCACTCGGTCTCCCAGGTGGCCTCCTCCACAGGCTGGCCTCTCCACTGCACCTTCACCGAAGCTATATCCTTTGACCTCAACTTCCGAATTTGCCGATCCAAAATGGCCACTGGCTCCACATCATAAGTCATATCACCCTCCAACTGAACCGTGCTAAAGTCCAAAACATGGGACGGTATCACCAACATACTTCCGGAGCATGGAAACATGAAACACTGGATGCACACTCGACAAGCTGGGTGGCAAGGCAAGCTTATAAGCCAACTCCCCTATCCTCTGAATCACCTCAAAAGGCCCAATGAACCGGGGGCTCAACTTGCCCCTCTTCCCAAACCTCATAACACCCTTCATGGGTGATACCTTCAGCAAAACCTTCTCCCCATTCATAAAAGACACATCACGGACCTTCCTGTCCGCGTAGCTCTTCTGCCTAGACTGCGCCGTGCGAAGCCGCTCCTGAATCTATTTCACCTTATCTAATGCATCTTGGACCAAGTCTGTACCTAAGAGCCTAGCCTCACATGGCTCAACCCATCCTACCGGAGATCTACACCTCCTCCCATATAAAGCGTCGTACGGAGCCATCTGAATACTCGACTGATAACTGTTGTTATATGCAAACTCCGCGAGTGGTAGAAACTGGTCCCATGAACCCCCAAAGTCAATGACACAAGCACGCAACATGTCCTCCAATATCTAAATAGTGCGCTCGGACTGCCCGTCCGTCTGAGGGTGAAAATATATGCTCAACTCAACCTGAGTACCCAACTCTCGTTGCACGTCCCTCCAAAACTGCGATGTGAACTGAGTACCTCTAATCGAAATGATGGAAACTGGGACACCATGCATGCGAACAATCTCTCGAATATAAATCTCAGCCAACCGCTCTGAAGTATAAGTAGTACCACTAGGAACGAAGTGCGCGGACTTGGTCAGCCGATCCACAATAACCCAAATAGCATCGAACTTCCTAGAAGTCCGTGGAAGTCCAACTACGAAGTACATGATGATCCGCTCCCACATCCACTCTAGGATCTCTAACTTATGAAGCAAGCCACCCGGCCTATGATGCTCATACTTAACCTGCTGACAGTTGAGACACCGAGCCACAAACCCAACTATATCTTTCTTCATCCGCCTCCACCAATAGTGTTGCCTCAAATTCTGGTACATCTTTGCGGCACCCAGATGGATGGAGTACCGCGAGCTATGGGCCTCCTCAAGAATCAACTCCAGAAGCCCATCTACATTAGGCATACATATCCGGCCATGCATCCTCAACACACCGTCGCTGCCAATAGTCACATCCCTAGTATCACCTCTATGAACCCTATCCTAAAGAACGAGAAAGTAAGGGTCATCATACTGACGCCCCTGATACAGTCATAAAGAGAAGACCTGGAGACCACACGAGCCAATACCCGACTAGGCTCCGAAATATCCAATCTCACAAGCTGGCCCGCTAAGGCATGAACATCCAATGCCAAAGGTCTCTTTGCTACTGGAAGGTATGCTAAGCTCCCTAAACTCTCTACCCGGCGACTCAAAGCATCGGCCACCACATTGGCCTTCCCCGGATGGTACAAAATAGTGATATCGTAGTCCTTAAGAAGCTCCAACCATCTCCGTTGACACAAATTAAGATAATTTTGTTTCAACAGATACTGCAAACTCCGATGATTAGTATAGATCTCACAATGAACCCCATACAAATAATGGTGCCAAATCTTCAAGGCGTGAACAATGGCTGCTAACTCAAGATCATGGACATGATAGTTCTTCTCATGGGTCTTCAACTGGCGCGAGGCATAGGCAATCACCCTACCCTCCTGCATTAGAACACATCCAATGCCTATCTTCGAGGCATCACAATACATGGTGTAAGAACCTAAAGCTGATAGCAGAACTAACACTGGAGTTGTGGTCAAGGCAGTCTTGAGCTTCTGAAATCTCTCCTCACACTCGTCCGACCACCTGAATGGAGCACCCTTTTGGGTCAGTTTGGTCAAGGGCGATACGATAGACGAGAAACCCTGAACGAACCGACGGTAATAACCAGCCAAACTGAGAAAGATTCGAATCTCTGTAGCTATGGACAGTCTGGGCCAACTTGGAACCGCCTCTATCTTCTTAGGATCAACCAGAATACCTTCACTGGACACTACGTGTCCCAAGAATGCTACTGAACTGAGCCAAAACTTACACTTGGAGAACTTTGCATAAAGTTTCTCCTCCCTCAATCTCTGTAATACAATCCTCAAATGCTGAGCGTGCTCCTCCTGGCTACGAGAGTACACTAGGATGTCATCAATGAATACAATAACGAATGAGTCCAAATAGGGTTGGAATACACTGTTCATCAAATGCATGAACGTTGTTGGGGCATTGGTCAACCCAAAAGACATCACTAAGAACTTATAATGGACATATCGGTTCCTGAAAAAAAATATCTAAATCCTGAATCTTTAGATGGTGATAACTGGACCTCAAATCAAACTTGGAGAACACCCTCGCTCCCTGAAGCTGGTAAAATAAATCATCAATACGAGGCAAAGGATACTTGTTCTTGATTGTGACCTTGTTCAACTGCCTGTAAACAATGCACATTCTCATGGAACCATCATTATTTCTTACAAATAGAACCGGTGCACCCCCAAGGTGACACACTAGGCCGAATAAACCGCTTATCAAGGAGTTCCTGAAGTTGTTCTTTCAATTCCTTCAACTCCGCCGGTGTCATACGATATGGTGGAATAGAAATGGGTTGAGTGCCCGACACCAAAATCAATACCAAAGTCGATATCCCTGTCAAGCGGCATTCCCTGCAGGTCTGCAGGAAATATATTCGAAAAATCGCGTACCACCAGAACAGAATCAATGGCAGGAGTCTCTGCACTAACATCCCCCACAAAGGACAAATAGGATAGACAACCCTTCTCAACCATGCACTGAGCCTTCAAATATGAAATTACCTTACTTGGTACATAATCTACAGAACCGCTGCACTCAACCCTCGAAAATCCCGGTGTAGCCAACGTCACCATCTTAGCGTGACAATCTAGAACAACATGACATGGAGATAACCAATCCATACCCAATATCACATCAAAGTCAACCATACTGAGCAGCAAAAGGTCCACTTGGGTCTCCAGACCCCCCAATAGTCACAACAATAACCGATATATGCAGTCCACAACAATAGTATCACCCACAGGAGTTGATACATGAACAGATGAAACTAAAGACTCACAGGGCATATCCAGAAAATGGGCGAAATACGAGGAAACATATGAATACGTGGAACCAGGGTCAAATAATACTGAGGCATCTCTGTGGCAAACTGAGACAATACCTGTAATCACAGCATCTGAAGCAATAGCATCTGGTCTGGCAGGGAGGGCATAGAAACGGGCCTGGCCACCCCCTGATCTGCCTCTCCCTCTAGGGCGACCCCTAGCTGACTGACCTCCACCCCGAGCTGACTGGGCGGGTGGTGAGGTAACTGGTGCTGCAGTCGGAGGCTGACTCCTCTGCTGAGATAGACCTCCATGACGACGAGGACAATGCCTCCACATATGCCCAAGCTCCCCACACTCAAAACAACTCCCTGGTGCTGGTGGCGGAAACTGAAGGGAACCCCTAGCACCGGGATAACTGGTAGAAGAACCTGGCATGGAAGAGTCTTGAACAGGTGGAGCACGGGATGAACTCTGAGCTGGAAGGGCACTAAGTGATGAGTGGCCCTGATGAGAACTGTGAGAACCTTGGTCAGATGATGCACCTCTATGAAATGGTCGAGCTGACCGAGCCTGTCTGAAATGACGACCTCTACCGTGCTGGAACTGACCCCCAAAAAGAGCACCGATGAATCCACCCTGACCACGAGGCCTCTTGGCCTCCCTCTCAACCCTCTCCTGACCGCGAACCATCTTAATCTGCCGAGCAATGTCGACAACTTCATCAAAAGTAGCACCTGAAACCCTCTCTCTGGTCATGAACAACTGTAGCTGATAAGTGAGACCATCAATAAACCTCATGATCCTCTCCCTGTCCGTGGGAACCAACCAGATAGCATGACGGGCCAACTCAGAGAACCGCATCTCATACTGTGTCACAGATATATCACCCTGGCAAAGCCGATCAAACTGTCTGCGCAGTTCCTTTCTACGGGATCGAGGCACAAATTTCTCCAAAAAGACCACGGAGAACTGCTGCCAAGTACGGGGTCCTGTGCCAACAGGCCTACGTCTCTCATAAGTCTCCCACCATCTGAGTGCAGCCCCGAAAAACTGAAAAATAGTGAATGGGACCCCACAAGTCTCCAGAATACCAGCAATACAGAGTATTCTCTAACACCTGTCCAAAAAGTCCTGAGCCTCCTCTCTCTCTGTGCCACTGGAAGGTGGTGGATGGAGTCTCCCAAACCTCTCCAACCTACGCTGATCATCCTCAGGCATAGCAGGAACCACATAAACCTGAGGAACTGCAACCGGTTGGGCTGGTGGTGCCCCGGTGTCTGGAGTCCCTGAACAACCTGCTCGGGTGTGCGAGCGATGGGAGTCTGAATGCCTGTGCCTCCCCCGGCCTGAGAAGTGGTTGCGGCCATCGAGATAGAGACCGCCTGAGCAAGGCCAGTACACGCTGTCATAATCTGAGCTAGGGCCTCCTGAAGGCCGAGAATCATAATAGGCGCATGTGGTGCCTGAGCTCGTGCATCAACAACTGGAATCTAGTCCTGATCTGGGACAACTGGTGTATCTGTAGGTACTGCCCTAGCTGCGGTACGGGCTGCACCTCTGCCCCTACCACGGCCTCTACCGCGGCCTCGGCCTCTCGCGGCCCTGGCTGGTGGTACTGGTGGCTGGCCCTCCTGACCGGTAGTACGAGTCCTCACCATCTGTGAGAGAATGAAACAATAGATGTTTAGTTACTAGAATCAACAAATTCGCACGACAAGAATTCAAGAATGTTGAATCTTCCTAAAGGTTCTGCAGCCTCTCGAAGATAAGTACAGACGTCTCCGTACCGATCCGCAAGACTCTACTAAACCCGTTCATGACTCGTAAGACCTATGTAACCTAGGCTCTGATACCAATCTGTCACGACCCAAATACCTAACCTGTCGTGATGGCACCTATCGTGGTACTAGGCAAGCCGACTCATTCCAAAACCAACCGATATTTTCATTTCAAGGATAATTTCAAGGCTATTTAGCATAAAAACCTTCGAAAAGGGGAGAAGAACATCTACTTGGAAAACTGTCTATCGGGGTATCACTAGTCATGAGCATCTACTACAATCTGTCTAACAATATCAAAGCTAACTCAGCTTGGAAAATAGCTAAATACAACTAAAGGAAGATAAGAGGGAGAAGAGCAGGGGATGCGATCGCCAAGCAGCTACCTAGCTATCTCCGAGAAAATCTGCAACCAGAATAATCAACAACCGCTACCGTGTCCAGCTACACCTAGATCTGCACACAAGGTGCAGGGCGTAACATGAGTATGCCAACTCAGTAAGTAACAACAATAAATAAAGGCGGAGCAGTAGTGAAGAGCAATAAAGCATATAACGTTCATATCATGAAATCTCAATAAAATACCACATGCTTTTAAAATCAGGATTTGAATCAAAACATCTCGTTCAAACCCAGTTCCAGTAAAAATTATTTAAAGATATTTTTCAACAGTTTTCAAACAGAGGAAAAATACACAGTTGAAAAAAATGATGAAATCATAAACATCCCCTCGGGCAAAGCATCGCTCATATACAGCCCCCCAGGCAAACCTCACAGTCACTCGTGCCACTCGGGCATACCTCACAATCACTCTTGCCACTCGGGCATACCTCACAATCACTCTTGCCACTCTGGCATATCTCACAATCACTCATGCCTCACAGTCACTCAGCACTTGGCACTCGTACTCAGTAGGTACCTGCGCTCACTGGGGGTATGTACAGACTTCGAAGGGGATCCTTCAGCCCAAGCGCTATATCAAGCCAAATCATGGCATAAATCACTCAGGCCCTCGACCTATATCAAACATGCTGCGGCGTACAGCCCGATCCCATAAATATCCTCACAAATCAGGCCCTCGGCTTCACTTATCCATAAACCTCTCAAGCCACTCGGACATTTCAGTAAAAATAGGGTATTCAGCCTAAAGCAACATTTATATACATCAAAATAGAGTAATAAAACTAAGTTATGTAGTAAACAAGTATAATCATGACTGAGTATAGATTTTCAATCAAAAACAGTGAGAGGATAGTAAGAAAAGGCCCTTAAGGGTCCAAACAGCACTGACACAATGCCCAAACATGGCATTCAACCCAATTTACAGAAACTCTTTCTAAAACATATAAGTATCATATAGTTTTAACAAAATATGCAACTTTATAGTTGGTATGGGACGGACCAAGTCACAATCCCCAACAGTGCACGCCCACATGCCCGTCACCTAACATGTGCGTCACCTCAAAATAGTAGAATGATACAAAATTCGGGGTTTCATACCCTCAGGACTAGATTTACAATAATTACTTTCCTCAATTCGAGCAAAGCTCTACTCCGCAATGCCCTTGCCTCTCGAATCGACCTCCAACCGTCCAGAATCTAGCCACAAGCAATTTAATACGATCAATATAGGCTAAAGGAATCCATTTCACAAGAAAAATACCAAATTAGACTCAAAATCCGAAATTGGCTCAAACCCGCCCCCCTGGGCCAACATCTCTGAATCCGACAAAATTTACAAAATTAGATAGCCCATTCACTCATGAGTCTAACCATATCAAATTTACTCAAATCCGATAACAAAATCCCATTCAAAACCCCCAAAATCCAACTCAAGAATTATTCCTCATTTATCCCAATTTTTCTCCCCAAATCAAAAATTAGAGGATGAAGTTAAAGGCATAATCATGAAATTTAACCAAAATCAAATGAGAAACACCTATACCAATCAACTCCCTAAATATCCCTCCAAAAATTGCCTAAATCTGTGGTCTCTAGCTCAAAATATGAAAAATGGGTTCAAACCCTCGATTTTGGAATTTAACACTGCTGCCCAGATTTCCTTAATCGCGATCGCGGAAATATCCTTGCGTTCGCGAAGAACAAACATGCTGCTCCATAGAATTACTCTATACGAACGCGGAATCTCCCACGCGAACATGTATTACTGCTTCCCAAACCTACGTGATTGCATCCTAACTCACGCGATCGCGTAGAGCAATCACCTCGTCTCTTCACCTGCTCGATTCTTCTACGCGAACGCGGCAGTATCCACGCGTTCGCGAAGCACAACTTCACACACGCACGTGATCACGTCACAAACCCTGCGATCGCATAGAACAAATCGCCTCTGCCCCCAAAAAAGCCTACGCGATCGCGGACCTACCCACGCGATCGCGTATAAGGAAACCAGAAAGTTCATACCAGCAGATCAACCATTTTGCAAAGTCCAAACAATATCCGAAACTCACCTGAGGTCCCCAAGACCTCAACCAAACATACCAGCCAATCCTAAAACCTCATATGAACTTAGTCGAACCTTCGAATCACTCAAAACACCAAATTACCCTCGGATTCAAGCATAAGAACTTCTAAACTTTCAAATTCCACAATCGAAACCTACCAAACCACGTCTGAATGACCTAAAATGTTTGCACACACGTCACAAATGATACTACAAACCTACTCCAACTTTCGGAATTGCATTCCGACTCCGATATCAAATTTTTCACTGCTGACCGAAATCGTCAAATTTTCAATTTCGCCAATTCAATCCTAAAACTACCACGGACCTCCAAATCACATTCCGGACGCACTCCTAAGTCCAAATTCACCTAACGGAGCTAACAGAACCATCAAAATTTAAATCCGAGGTCGTTGACACATACGTCAACGTCCGATTGACTTTTCCAACATAAGTTTCTACTTAAGAGACTAAGTGTCTTAATTCACTCTGAAACCACTCTGGTCCCGAACCAACTAACCCGATATAACATAATATAGTTGAATAACACAAAAAGAAATAGAAATGGAAAAACGGGGCTATAACTCTCGAAACGACCGGCCGAGTCGTTACATTTAGGTCGGTTAAATAACTAAACGTGGACATTTTTGGTAATAAAGTTTCAAATAGTGTATAGGAACGAAAAAAAATCCTACTTTGTATGCCTTATATAAAGGGCCTCTTGACCTTAGCCTAGCTTTCTTTCACCAAGTGTAATCTTATTCTTTTATTTTTTGTGTTTTTATGAAATGTTATTGTTTATTTGAGTCTGTAGTTACTCCAAACGAGATACAATACTTTAATCGGATTATTTACATAGTATATCCACTTTTTGCCCTGTATTTCAAACTTGGACACAATTATAGTTATAGGTAACTCTATTTAATTAGCATATGTTGGTAACGTGCTATAAAAGGTTAAATAACACAAACAATTTATTACATTACACCGTAAATACATATAAGTTAAATCCTAAACAAAAACAAATACATTTTTGCCTGGCCTCTCTCTCTCAATAGCAACTAGGCTGTTTATATACTGCTTTAATTGGTCATTCAGATTTAGCAATTACTAGCAATGCTTTTCAATTCTACTCTCTTATGCTATTGTTGATTTTTGTTGTCAGCTGCGTCTGTTTACCCCCGTTGCTGGTTCTTTTGTTGGTTGCATTTGTAGTGGCATAAATGTTTAATCAAAAATAGATTTCTCGGTCAAAGTCAATATTTAGAAGAAAACGGGTTACTGATAATCAAGATTTACTTCACTTTCCCAACAATTTTAAGAAGAATAGAAAAAATAATGGATATGATTAGTAAAGAACAATAAGGAATGAACTGACAATTACTCCCCAAAATCAAGGCTTAAAACCTGAAGAGTAAAACAAAGAATTATAGTATGTATTTCAGTAATAATCGTAACATGTCCTTACAAATGAGATTCTTATCCTTAAATAGGAGCATATACTCATAACGGTTCTCACACTTAATTTGGGCTTATTAGATGCATTAATTGTATTGATTACCTGTTACCATAGACAACCGTAATTGGCATATTTATAACTAAAGATTCCTTGTAACTGCTCCGATTCCCCTTCCTTATTTACTTTTAGTTCAATTCCCTACACTCGCAGGCAAAAATGTAACCACCAATCGCCCACACAGGTACCCACCGCACATGTTTAAGAACAAAAACGAGAAAATTTATTTATTTCATCTGTTAATTCTATTTCTTTATTCTTTTCTCTTTGCTTGTTTTCATATAGTGCTTTTAACATATTTAACTCTTTTTCTAATGCCATAATCTAAGTTTCGGTAATCTATAACCATTCTACTTTTTCCTCTTTTTTGTTCACTATGTTTATTTACTATAAATGCTGGACTTGTATGTTTACTATTACTTTCTTGTATGTAATTGTTATCTAATAATTCTTTTATATGCATTTTGAATTCTGCTAAGTCATCAAAGTTATATTTTAAAGGGTTTTGTGTTATTATGCTGTTTTCTTCTATTAATTCTATTTTTATTTTTGTTTTACGTTTATTCCAACCTTTTAGAGGGTTATCATTATATAATTTTTCTAATTCATTCTGGATTATTTTTACTTTGTCTATTGTAAATATAATAATTTCTAATTGAGTAGTTGTATTTTTACTTATATTTTCTAGTTTTTGTGTGATTTTTTCACTTCCTTTTATCCATTCTGTATTTTTTCTTTGTTTATTATTTACTCTTTTTGCTCCTACTTTGTTTTTACATGGTGTGGTAAACCACCAGTGTGTCCTTGTTATTATATGTGGGTATAGTTTATCTAAAAATGAGCATTCCTAATAATATATCCTTTGTAGTGAATTCAAAGTTATATATTTCTTCTATAGTTAATATTTTATCCCATATTTGTATTTTTATATTCTTGGCTCTGTAGTTAATCATACTACCTTCATTATTAAATCCTGTTACTACCATAGGTGTTTTTAATTTTTCCCATTTATCTGTTGGTAAACAATTATATTTACATATGTTAGCTTCTGCTCCTGTATCTATCATTGGTGTATAGTATCTATTATAATATCCTTCTACTATGATTTTTGCGAGTATATATATTTTCATTCTTCTGTTCTTTTTATTATTATTTTCTTATCCTGGTGTTTCTGTCATTCCTATTTTATTATCTACCAATTGTTTAGATACATATCCTATCCATATATGTTAAAAGCACTATATGAAAACAAGCAAAGAGAAAAGAATAAAGAAATAGAATTAACAGATGAAATAAATAAATTTAAACAAATATTACAAACAGAAAAAACCCTTAGAATTGAAGAAATAGATAATAATATAGATGATCAAGAGTCAGAATCAAGCGAAATAAGTGAAACATATACAGAACTTTTAGAAAATATAGAAAAAATAAAAAATGTAGAAGTAAATACAGGAGATGTAAAAATGGAAGAAAAACCTAGTACATCAGGTGTAAAAAATCCAAAAGGATTATACCCAAATTATTATACAGCCAATTATAATAATTTGTTATTAGGTTTCTATTTATTTGTTTTTCCTTATTTTGTTCTTCAATTTCTGTAGTCATGCTACTAAATTCGTTTCTTATAGCTATTTCATATTTGTATAATATTTCTATATTTGTTGTTGCTATTTCACCATTAAATTTTGTATTGCTTCTTAAGGTATCTATACTTTCTCTAGTTAAATTTTGTAACCATAATTTTACCGTTCCTATAAGTGTTCTTTCTATATATCCTGGTGTTTCTGTCATTCCTATTTTATTATCTACCAATTGTTTAGATACATATCCTATCCATAGTTGGATTGTTTTATTTATATCTGCTACGCAATCTAAATCTAAAAAGTTATATTGTTCTGATATTGGTTTTGGTGTCCATTTTTTATTTAATCTACTATCCCATAGTGTATTATATCTATCATGTTGTTCATAATTGGCTGTATAATAATTTGGGTATAATCCTTTTGGATTTTTTACACCTGATGTACTAGGTTTTTCTTCCATTTTTACATCTCCTGTATTTACTTCTACATTTTTTGTTTTTTCTATATTTTCTAAAAGTTCTGTATATGTTTCACTTATTTCGCTTGATTCCCAAGAGTCAGAATCAAGCGAAATAAGTGAAACATATACAGAACTTTTAGAAAGTATAGAAAAACAAAAAATGTAGAAGTAAATACAGGAGATGTAAAAATGGAAGAAAAACCTAGTACATCAGGTGTAAAAAATCCAAAAGGATTATACCCAAATTATTATACAGCCAATTATGAACAACATGATAGATATAATACACTATGGGATAGTAGATTAAATAAAAAATGGACACCAAAACCAATATCAGAACAATATAACTTTTATATTTTCTTGCTGATTCATAGCTTGCTTATCTTCCATAGCTTTCCTGTATTTTATCTTTAAGTATTTTATCTGTAAGTATTTCTTGTGAGAAGAGAAGAGAGAGGAGAGAGAAGCCCTTGGCCTGAAGATGTAGCCTGTTTTATTTCATAAACGAAAGGCTTATTTATAATATTACAAAATGACTTTTACTATTCATGAACGACCTTTACTGTTCATGAATCTGACTCTTGACTCTATATCTGATATTTCATATACACTATCTTCACTATCTAGTTCATAGTCTATATATTCCATTTGCATATATTCTTCATCATCAATTATGATTTCAGTTATTTGTTTTTTCTTTAAGTTTCTAGGTGCTTTACAGTCTTTAGCTATATGTCCTAATTTTCCACAGTTATAACAAGTACATTCTGTTAATTTCTTTTTTGGTCTAAATGGTCTTTTATTCTGATAATTTTTTACATAATATCTAATATTTTCGTTTTCGTTTTCTTGATATATTTTAAATTGTATTATCAAAGGTATTCCTCCAATAATTATTTCTTTTTCTGTTATTTCTTCATTTATTATTAATTCCTTGGGTAATTCAGGGCATAGTTGTTCAGTAGTTATTATTTCAGTTTCTGTTACTAATTCTCTTGTGATATAATTTTCTTCTTGACCTGTATTTATTAATATTTGATATTTTCTTTGTTCCATGATTCCAGTTATATAGTAATGGTATGGATTTATTTTTTCTTTTGTGTTTCTTATTAAGTTTTTTGGGATTATATATTCCCTTCTTGATGTACTTATCCTTGATGATGTTGGTGTTTCATAAGTTAATTGGTTTGGTATACTTGATGTACTTAATCTTTCTTTTACTATTTCTAAGTCTTCTTCCATGTCAATTTCTTTATAACTATATTCATTATTATCAATAACTGTAACTATTCTTTCAAATGGATTTTCTATTTTTATTTTATTAATTTTATTTTTTGCTGCTATTTTATGTTTTGTTGTTAAAACGTATAAGTTTTTACATCTAGCTGTAAATATCTTACTTCCAGGTGTTAATTCTATTCCTGACATTTTCCAGTATAATACTAATGATTTATCTATATTCCTATCGTTTATTGCTATTGAATAATTGGCACTTATTATGAATTTAAATTTTTGGTATATAAGATTTCCTTTTATTGCACTTATTATGCTTTTTTCTATAGGTTGGATTATTCTATCATCTGCTAAATATATTTCTATAGGGGAAGAATTTGCAATAGATGAAAAAACCTATGAAAACCAAGACGGATTAAAAATAAAAATAATATTTTCAAACTTAGGTAGAAGATATAAAAAAATAGGAGACCAATTATACTTAATGATAGAAAAAGAAACAGCAAGATTAGAAGATAGCTTAACAGCTATGACAAGAATAAGTAGAGAAAATGAGGAAATTGATAAGAAAAAAGAAATTGAAATTATTAAAAAACAAGCAAGCAAAGAAATACAACAATTGGAAGAAACCAAAAATACAAAGATTATGGCATTAGAAAAAGAGTTAAATATGTTAAAAGCACTATATGAAAACAAGCAAAGAGAAAAGAATAAAGAAATAGAATTAACAGATGAAATAAATAAATTTAAACAAATATTACAAACAGAAGAAACCCTCAGAATTGAAGAAATAGATAATAATATAGATGACCAAGAGTCAGAATCAAGCGAAATAAGTGAAACATATACAGAACTTTTAGAAAATATAGAAAAAACAAAAAATGTAGAAGTAAATACAGGAGATGTAAAAATGGAAGAAAAACCTAGTACATCAGGTGTAAAAAATCCAAAAGGATTATACCCAAATTATTATACAGCCAATTATGAACAACATGATAGATATAATACACTATGGGATAGTAGATTAAATAAAAAATGGACACCAAAACCAATATCAGAACAATATAACTTTTTAGATTTAGATTGCGTAGCAGATATAAATAAAACAATCCAACTATGGATAGGATATGTATCTAAACAATTGGTAGATAATAAAATAGGAATGACAGAAACACCAGGATATATAGAAAGAACACTTATAGGAACGGTAAAATTATGGTTACAAAATTTAACTAGAGAAAGTATAGATACCTTAAGAAGCAATAAAAAATTTAATGGTGAAATAGCAACAACAAATATAGAAATATTATACAAATATGAAATAGCTATAAGAAACGAATTTAGTAGCATGACTACAGAAATTGAAGAACAAAATAAGGAAAAACAAATAAATAGAAACCTAATAACAAAATTAGCAATATGTAATATGTGCTATATAGACGAATATACTTGTGCATTTAGAGAATATTATTATAAAGGAACATATAATACAGAAGAGAGCAAAGAAATAAGAAAACTATATTTCACAAAATTACCAGAACCTTATAATTCTAAAATAATAAAAGACTGGAATGAAGCAGGATTAACAGATACTTTAGGAGCTAGAATAAAATTTCTACAACAATGGTTTGTACAAATATGTGAAAAATATAAAGAAGAAGCAAAAATAGAAAAAACATTAATAAAAAATTTAAGATGTTGTAAAAACAAAACAGCACCACAATTTGGATGTACAGATAAATATTATAATAAAAAATGGAAAACAAAGAAATATAATAAATACAAGTCAAAATATAAAAATAAAAAACCAAGAAAAAGATATTATGTAAAAGATTATCAGAATAAAAGACCATTTAGACCAAAAAAGAAATTAACAGAATGTACTTGTTATAACTGTGGAAAATTAGGACATATAGCTAAAGACTGTAAAGCACCTAGAAACTTAAAGAAAAAACAAATAACTGAAATCATAATTGATGATGAAGAATATATGCAAATGGAATATATAGACTATGAACTAGATAGTGAAGATAGTGTATATGAAATATCAGATATAGAAGATGAAATAGGAGATGAAATAACTAAAGAAGATGATGAAACCTAATGACTGAAAAAGAAATAAAAATAATAACACGAGAAGAATATAAAGATGAAGAATCCTCAGAACAAAAGATTATATTTGATAATAGTATATTTGAACAAATAAAAGGAAAAGAATTAGACCTCAGTGTCGAAAAAATATTTGAAGTACCTACAATAAAAAATTGGTTCAAAAGACAAAAAGAAGAATACTACGTAGTTAGCCAAAAAGAACATATAATTGACTGTAAATATACAAAAGGAAAAGCCAAAATACCAATAATAAACAAAAGAATAATAAACAAAGAAATACAAGATATAAAGGCAAAAAACCCAATTAAATATGTACACCTAGGAGGAACTGAAATATTAATAAAAGCATGTTTTAGATAAGGAATAGATACCCCTATAGAAATATATTTAGCAGATGATAGAATAATCCAACCTATAGAAAAAAGCATAATAAGTGCAATAAAAGGAAATCTTATATACCAAAAATTTAAATTCATAATAAGTGCCAATTATTCAATAGCAATAAACGATAGGAATATAGATAAATCATTAGTATTATACTGGAAAATGTCAGGAATAGAATTAACACCTGGAAGTAAGATATTTACAGCTAGATGTAAAAACTTATACGTTTTAACAACAAAACATAAAATAGCAGCAAAAAATAAAATTAATAAAATAAAAATAGAAAATCCATTTGAAAGAATAGTTACAGTTATTGATAATAATGAATATAGTTATAAAGAAATTGACATGGAAGAAGACTTAGAAATAGTAAAAGAAAGATTAAGTACATCAAGTATACCAAACCAATTAACTTATGAAACACCAACATCATCAAGGATAAGTACATCAAGAAGGGAATATATAATCCCAAAAAACTTAATAAGAAACACAAAAGAAAAAATAAATCCATACCATTACTATATAACTGGAATCATGGAACAAAGAAAATATCAAATATTAATAAATACAGGTCAAGAAGAAAATTATATCACAAGAGAATTAGTAACAGAAACTGAAATAATAACTACTGAACAACTATGCCCTGAATTACCCAAGGAATTAATAATAAATGAAGAAATAACAGAAAAAGAAATAATTATTGGAGGAATACCTTTGATAATACAATTTAAAATATATCAAGAAAATGAAAACGAAAATATTACATTCGGAATAAAATGGTTAGAAAAAGTAAAACCATACAATCTAGGAGATAAACAATTAACCATAACACACAAAGATAAGAAAATAATAATAAAAAGAACAGAAGAATGAAAATATATATACTCGCAAAAATCATAGTAGAAGGATATTATAATAGATACTATACACCAATGATAGATACAGGAGCAGAAGCTAACATATGTAAATATAATTGTTTACCAACAGATAAATGGGAAAAATTAAAAACACCTATGGTAGTAACAGGATTTAATAATGAAGGTAGTATGATTAACTACAGAGCCAAGAATATAAAAATACAAATATGGGATAAAATATTAACTATAGAAGAAATATATAACTTTGAATTCACTACAAAGGATATATTATTAGGAATGCCATTTTTAGATAAACTATACCCACATATAATAACAAGGATACACTGGTGGTTTACCACACCATGTAAAAACAAAGTAGGAGCAAAAAGAGTAAATAATAAACAAAGAAAAAATACAGAATGGATAAAAGGAAGTGAAAAAATCACACAAAAACTAGAAAATATAAGTAAAAATACAACTACTCAATTAGAAATTATTATATTTACAATAGACAAAGTAAAAATAATCCAGAATGAATTAGAAAAATTATATAATGATAACCCTCTAAAAGGTTGGAATAAACATAAAACAAAAATAAAAATAGAATTAATAGAAGAAAACAGCATAATAACACAAAAACCTTTAAAATATAACTTTGATGACTTAGCAGAATTCAAAATGCATATAAAAGAATTATTAGATAACAATTACATACAAAAAAGTAATAGTAAACATACAAGTCCAGCATTTATAGTAAATAAACATAGTGAACAAAAAAGAGGAAAAAGTAGAATGGTTATAGATTACCGAAACTTAAATGCAAAAACTAAAACATATAATTACCCAATACCTAATAAGATATTAAAAATAAGACAAATCCAAGGATATAATTACTTCAGTAAATTTGATTGTAAATCAGGATTTTACCATCTAAAACTAGAAGATGAATCTAAAAAACTAACAGCATTTACAGTACCACAAGGATTTTATGAATGGAATGTTTTACCATTTGGATATAAAAATGCACCAGGAAGATACCAACATTTTATGGACAATTATTTTAACCAACTAGAAAATTGTATAGTATATATAGATGATATACTACTATATTCAAGAACACAAGATGAACATATAAGATTATTAGAAAAATTCATACATATTATAGAAAACTCTGGCATAAGCTTAAGCAAAACCAAAGCAGAAATTATGAAGAATCAGATAGAATTTTTAGGTATACAAATAGATAAAAATGGAATAAAAATGCAAACACATATAGTACAAAAAATAATCAATCTTGATGAAAACATGGATACAAAAAAGAAATTACAACCATTTTTAGGACTAGTAAACCAAGTAAGAGAATATATACCTAAATTAGCAGAAAACCTAAAACCTCTACAGAAAAAACTAAAAAAGGATGTAGAATATGGATTTGATGAAAAAGATAAGGAACAAATAAGAAAGATCAAAATATTGTGTAAAAAACTACCAAAACTATACTTCCCAGATGAAAATAAGAAATTTACTTATATTGTAGAAACAGATTCGAGTAATCATAGTTATGGAGGAGTTCTTAAATATAAATATGATAAAGAAAAAATAGAACATCATTGCAGATATTATTCAGGATCTTATACTGAACCACAAGAAAGATGGAAAATAAATAGAAAAGAATTATTTGCATTATATAAATGTTTATTAGCATTTGAACCATATATAGTCTATAACAGATTTATTGTAAGAACAGATAACACCCAAGTTAAATGGTGGATAACCAGAAAAGTACAAGATTCAGTTACAACAAAAGAAATACGCAGACTGGTATTAAATATATTAAATTTTACATTTACAATTGAAATAATCACTACTAACAAGAATGTTGTTGCAGATTACTTATCAAGACAAAGCTACCCAAACTGAACCAGATAATACAATGGAAAATATACTCTTAGCTATGACTACACTTTGTAAAAAAATGGAAAGCATAGAAGAAGAGATACAGATATTAAAGAAAACAGCTAGTGGTCAGCAGCATGACTTGAAAAATGCGGAGATAAGACGATCGGAAGTCTCTAAAATTTCAGAGCTAGAAGGTGACGTTGAGAAATACCTAAAAACTCATAACAGTTTGTTAAATGCAGTTGCAGGAAGCAGCACAGCTAGCAGTTTATCTGCAAAGAAAAAGGAAGAAATTAAACCTAGATATACAAATACAAATATGAACAATCTATTTTCAAAACCATTCATACAGATCCAAAATACCCAGAAAGAAATATTCCTACCACCACAGATAAACACCTACAAAGAAAGCCTAAACCAAGCCAAAAAGACATACAACTATATAACCCGTACATATATAGACAACATATATAAAATACAAAACTTCCTAAACAAAAATCCAAGATCCCAAACTACCCAAAATCCAAATGAAGATTATATTACTCATTATCTAACAGGATATAATAAACTAATAGCATTACCAAATACAAATGCAAAACTAGTAGCCACTTGCTACAATTACGGATTACTAGATACAGTATATACACAGACAGGACAAGAAATAGCTACCATACCAGAAGTATACAGAGCATTTATGCAGTACAAAAGAATAACCAAAGGAACACTATTCTATATACGATTCTATTCAGCTACAGCAGAGATACTATATGAAGAAATAAAACCCATCATACAAGTTATCAAGATCGGACTTACAAGAGAAATGCTAGTACCGGAAAAAATAGAAGAACAAGAAGAGATAGAAAAAATAAATATTCCAGACTTTTATGCAAATAAAAGGATTATCGGAATATCCACTATACTAAATGAACTAGCAAACAACTACCTAAACCAGAATGCTATTTGGAGTTATTATTCAAGAGAACAGACAATGATATATTCAAACTGCAGAGAAATACAAGAACCAGATATGGAAGAATTAAGACAATGGGTCTTGAGTCTTTTGAAGCCAGAACAATCAACAACCACAAGAGCTATAAGGACAAATTTTATTTCTCCAGAATTATTAACAAGATATTGCAAGTTAATCAGTCACAAATATCCAGATCACATATGCTCAAAATGCAAAGGAGAAGATAATATTGTTCCAGACGTACAACTGGAATAAACAAGAAGAAGATTACTGAAGAAGAAGACGACAAGCTAGACAAAGAAATATGGCAGACAAAATAATATGAAAGAAATATTAGATTCCTTTCTTTTCTTTATGTTATTTTGTTTTTTGTAAAAGTCGTAAAGTAAATAGTAAGAGTCAGTTTCATGAACAGTAAAGGTCGTTCATGAATAGTAAGAGTCAAGAGTCAGATTCATGAACAGTAAAGGTCGTTCATGAATAGTAAAAGTCATTTTGTAATATTATAAATAAGCCTTTCGTTTATGAAATAAAACAGGCTACATCTTCAGGCCAAGGGCTTCTCTCTCCTCTCTCTTCTCTTCTCACAAGAAATACTTACAGATAAAATACTTAAAGATAAAATACAGGAAAGCTATGGAAGATAAGCAAGCTATGAATCAGCAAGAAAATATGAAAGATCAACAAGAAGACACCAAGAATCTACAAAAACAGGTATGTAATACTATAAACATGACTAGCTAAACTAGTATATTCCTGATAATCTCATACATGTAGATTATAATTATCCATCATATAATAGTACTGTTATAAAAATCATCTTGAGAAAGTTTGCCATGAAAATATGCTAAGAGTAGGTAAGCCCAGACTATGCATCCTAAAGTTGAAACCGGTAGGCAGAAGGCCGTTTAGGGGAGTAAACATGAGTTGAAGCGTTGTTAGGGTAACTGATTGAAGCAGAAAATCATGGTAGTGACCGGAAAAGATGATTAAAATAACTTATTATAATATGATGAATAAGGATAATAGACATAGAGATTAAAAGGAATATGTTTTAGCAAATCATATGATAAGATGAACACTTATCTAATAGACGACGATATTACCTATAAAACACTTATACTTTATATACTAAAAGACATTAATAATGATGTAAGAAGAATAATCTATGAAAAAATATTAGCCTTTGAAATAACAGAAATAATAGACCAAAATTGGACAGAATTAATCATACCAGAAACAGATTTATATGAACTAGACCTATATTTTGATAGCATATAATGAATCATACATATCTACAATACTGGCAACAAACTACAGAAAATATAAATTTACTAAAAAATCTAATAGAAAATAATATAGAAGACTATCAAAGAACCCAAGATATAGAATATATAGAATATGTATTAGAATGCATATCAGAAATAATTAGACTAATTCCACTACAAAGAGAATTTTATGAAAAAGCTTTTAGATCAGACTAACTAACAAATGAAATCAATTAACAACGAAAGGGACTTTAGGAGCTAGAATAAAATTTCTACAACAATGGTTTGTACAAATATGTGAAAAATATAAAGAAGAAGCAAAAATAGAAAAAACATTAATAAAAAATTTAAGATGTTGTAAAAACAAAACAGCACCACAATTTGGATGTACAGATAAATATTATAATAAAAAATGGAAAACAAAGAAATATAATAAATACAAGTCAAAATATAAAAATAAAAAACCAAGAAAAAGATATTATGTAAAAGATTATCAGAATAAAAGACCATTTAGACCAAAAAAGAAATTAACAGAATGTACTTGTTATAACTGTGGAAAATTAGGACATATAGCTAAAGACTGTAAAGCACCTAGAAACTTAAAGAAAAAACAAATAACTGAAATCATAATTGATGATGAAGAATATATGCAAATGAAATATATAGACTATGAACTAGATAGTGAAGATAGTGTATATGAAATATCAGATATAGAAGATGAAATAGGAGATGAAATAACTAAAGAAGATGATGAAATAATCATCTTTTCCGGTCACTACCATGATTTTCTGCTTCAATCAGTTACCCTAACAGCGCTTCAACTCATGTTTACTCCCCTAAACGGCCTTCTGCCTACCGGTTTCAACTTTAGGATGCATAGTCTGGGCTTACCTACTCTTAGCATATTTTCATGGCAAACTTTCTCAAGATGATTTTTATAACAGTACTATTATATGATGGATAATTATAATCTACATGTATGAGATTATCAGGAATATACTAGTTTAGCTAGTCATGTTTATAGTATTACATACCTGTTTTTGTAGATTCTTGGTGTCTTCTTGTTGATCTTTCATATTTTCTTGCTGATTCATAGCTTGCTTATCTTCCATAGCTTTCCTGTATTTTATCTTTAAGTATTTTATCTGTAAGTATTTTTTGTGAGAAGAGAAGAGAGAGGAGAGAGAAGCCCTTGGCCTGAAGATGTAGCCTGTTTTATTTCATAAACGAAAGGCTTATTTATAATATTACAAAATGACTTTTACTATTCATGAACGACCTTTACTGTTCATGAATCTGACTCTTGACTCTTACTATTCATGAACGACCTTTACTGTTCATGAAACTGACTCTTACTATTTACTTTACGACTTTTACAAAAAACAAAATAAAATAAAGAAAAGAAAGGAATCTAATATTTCTTTCATATTATTTTGTCTGCCATATTTCTTTGTCTAGCTTGTCGTCTTCTTTTTCAGTAATCTTCTTCTTGTTTATTCCAGTTATACGTCTGGAACAATATTATCTTCTCCTTTGCATTTTGAGCATATGTGATCTGGATATTTGTGACTGATTAACTTGCAATATCTTGTTAATAATTCTGGAGAAATAAAATTTGTCCTTATAGCTCTTGTGGTTGTAGATTGTTCTGGCTTCAAAAGACTCAAGACCCATTGTCTTAATTCTTCCATATCTGGTTCTCGTATTTCTCTGCAGTTTGAATATATCATTGTCTGTTCTCTTGAATAATAACTCCAAATAGCATTCTGGTTTAGGTAGTTGTTTGCTAGTTCATTTAGTATAGTGGATATTCCGATAATCCTTTTATTTGCATAAAAGTCTGGAATATTTATTTTTTCTATCTCTTCTTGTTCTTCTATTTTTTCCGGTACTAGCATTTCTCTTGTAAGTCCGATCTTGATAACTTGTATGATGGGTTTTATTTCTTCATATAGTATCTCTGCTGTAGCTGAATAGAATCGTATATAGAATAGTGTTCCTTTGGTTATTCTTTTGTACTGCATAAATGCTCTGTATACTTCTGGTATGGTAGCTATTTCTTGTCCTGTCTGTGTATATACTGTATCTAGTAATCCGTAATTGTAGCAAGTGGCTACTAGTTTTGCATTTGTATTTGGTAATGCTATTAGTTTATTATATCCTGTTAGATAATGAGTAATATAATCTTCATTTGGATTTTGGGTAGTTTGGGATCTTGGATTTTTGTTTAGGAAGTTTTGTATTTTATATATGTTGTCTATATATGTACGGGTTATATAGTTGTATGTCTTTTTGGCTTGGTTTAGGCTTTCTTTATAGGTGTTTATCTGTGGTGGTAGGAATATTTCTTTCTGGGTATTTTGGATCTGTATGAATGGTTTTGAAAATAGATTGTTCATATTTGTATTTGTATATCTAGGTTTAATTTCTTCCTTTTTCTTTGCAGATAAACTGCTAGCTGTGCTGCTTCCTGCAACTGCATTTAACAAACTGTTATGAGTTTTTAGGTGTTTCTCAACGTCACCTTCTAGCTCTGGAATTTTAGAGACTTCCGATCGTCTTATCTCCGCATTTTTCAAGTCATGCTGCTGACCACTAGCTGTTTTCTTTAATATCTGTATCTCTTCTTCTATGCTTTCCACTTTTTTACAAAGTGTAGTCATAGCTAAGAGTATATTTTCCATTGTATTATCTGGTTCAGTTTGGGTAGCTTTGTCTTGATAAGTAATCTGCAACAACATTCTTGTTAGTAGTGATTATTTCAATTGTAAATGTAAAATTTAATATATTTAATACCAGTCTGCGTATTTCTTTTGTTGTAACTGAATCTTGTACTTTTCTGGTTATCCACCATTTAACTTGGGTGTTATCTGTTCTTACAATAAATCTGTTATAGACTATATATGGTTCAAATGCTAATAAATATTTATATAATGCAAATAATTCTTTTCTATTTATTTCCCATCTTTCTTGTGGTTCAGTATAAGATCCTGAATAATATCTGCAATGATGTTCTATTTTTTCTTTATCATATTTATATTTAAGAACTCCTCCATAACTATGATTACTCGAATCTGTTTCTACAATATAAGTAAATTTCTTATTTTCATCTGGGAAGTATAGTTTTGGTAGTTTTTTACACAATATTTTGATCTTTCTTATTTGTTCCTTATCTTTTTCATCAAATCCATATTCTACATCCTTTTTTAGTTTTTTCTGTAGAGGTTTTAGGTTTTCTGCTAATTTAGGTATATATTCTCTTACTTGGTTTACTAGTCCTAAAAATGATTGTAATTTCTTTTTTGTATCTATGTTTTCATCAAGATTGATTATTTTTTGTACTATATGTGTTTGCATTTTTATTCCATTTTTATCTATTTGTATACCTAAAAATTCTATCTGATTCTTCATAATTTCTGCTTTGGTTTTGCTTAAGCTTATGCCAGAGTTTTCTATAATATGTATGAATTTTTCTAATAATCTTATATGTTCATCTTGTGTTCTTGAATATAGTAGTATATCATCTATATATACTATACAATTTTCTAGTTGGTTAAAATAATTGTCCATAAAATGTTGGTATCTTCCTGGTGCATTTTTATATCCAAATGGTAAAACATTCCATTCATAAAATCCTTGTGGTACTGTAAATGCTGTTAGTTTTTTAGATTCATCTTCTAGTTTTAGATGGTAAAATCCTGATTTACAATCAAATTTACTGAAGTAATTATATCCTTGGATTTGTCTTATTTTTAATATCTTATTAGGTATTGGGTAATTATATGTTTTAGTTTTTGCATTTAAGTTTCGGTAATCTATAACCATTCTACTTTTTCCTCTTTTTTGTTCACTATGTTTATTTACTATAAATGCTGGACTTGTATGTTTACTATTACTTTCTTGTATGTAATTGTTATCTAATAATTCTTTTATATGCATTTTGAATTCTGCTAAGTCATCAAAGTTATATTTTAAAGGTTTTTGTGTTATTATGCTGTTTTCTTCTATTAATTCTATTTTTATTTTTGTTTTATGTTTATTCCAACCTTTTAGAGGGTTATCATTATATAATTTTTCTAATTCATTCTGGATTATTTTTACTTTGTCTATTGTAAATATAATAATTTCTAATTGAGTAGTTGTATTTTTACTTATATTTTCTAGTTTTTGTGTGATTTTTTCACTTCCTTTTATCCATTCTGTATTTTTTCTTTGTTTATTATTTACTCTTTTTGCTCCTACTTTGTTTTTACATGGTGTGGTAAACCACCAGTGTGTCCTTGTTATTATATGTGGGTATAGTTTATCTAAAAATGGCATTCCTAATAATATATCTTTTGTAGTGAATTCAAAGTTATATATTTCTTCTATAGTTAATATTTTATCCCATATTTGTATTTTTATATTCTTGGCTCTGTAGTTAATCATACTACCTTCATTATTAAATCCTGTTACTACCATAGGTGTTTTTAATTTTTTCCATTTATCTGTTGGTAAACAATTATATTTACATATGTTAGCTTCTGCTCCTGTATCTATCATTGGTGTATAGTATCTATTATAATATCCTTCTACTATGATTTTTGCGAGTATATATATTTTCATTCTTCTGTTCTTTTTATTATTATTTTCTTATCTTTGTGTGTTATGGTTAATTGTTTATCTCCTAGATTGTATGGTTTTACTTTTTCTAACCATTTTATTCCTAATGTAATATTTTCGTTTTCGTTTTCTTGATATATTTTAAATTGTATTATCAAAGGTATTCCTCCAATAATTATTTCTTTTTCTGTTATTTCTTCATTTATTATTAATTCCTTGGGTAATTCAGGGCATAGTTGTTCAGTAGTTATTATTTCAGTTTCTGTTACTAATTCTCTTGTGATATAATTTTCTTCTTGACCTGTATTTATTAATATTTGATATTTTCTTTGTTCCATGATTCCAGTTATATAGTAATGGTATGGATTTATTTTTTCTTTTGTGTTTCTTATTAAGTTTTTTGGGATTATATATTCCCTTCTTGATGTACTTATCCTTGATGATGTTGGTGTTTCATAAGTTAATTGGTTTGGTATACTTGATGTACTTAATCTTTCTTTTACTATTTCTAAGTCTTCTTCCATGTCAATTTCTTTATAACTATATTCATTATTATCAATAACTGTAACTATTCTTTCAAATGGATTTTCTATTTTTATTTTATTAATTTTATTTTTTGCTGCTATTTTATGTTTTGTTGTTAAAACGTATAAGTTTTTACATCTAGCTGTAAATATCTTACTTCCAGGTGTTAATTCTATTCCTGACATTTTCCAGTATAATACTAATGATTTATCTATATTCCTATCGTTTATTGCTATTGAATAATTGGCACTTATTATGAATTTAAATTTTTGGTATATAAGATTTCCTTTTATTGCACTTATTATGCTTTTTTCTATAGGTTGGATTATTCTATCATCTGCTAAATATATTTCTATAGGGGTATCTATTCCTTCTCTAAAACATGCTTTTATTAATATTTCAGTTCCTCCTAGGTGTACATATTTAATTGGGTTTTTTGCCTTTATATCTTGTATTTCTTTGTTTATTATTCTTTTGTTTATTATTGGTATTTTGGCTTTTCCTTTTGTATATTTACAGTCAATTATATGTTCTTTTTGGCTAACTACGTAGTATTCTTCTTTTTGTCTTTTGAACCAATTTTTTATTATAGGTACTTCAAATATTTTTTCGACACTGAGGTCTAATTCTTTTCCTTTTATTTGTTCAAATATACTATTATCAAATATAATCTTTTGTTCTGAGGATTCTTCATCTTTATATTCTTCTCGTGTTATTATTTTTATTTCTTTTTCAGTCATTAGGTTTCATCATCTTCTTTAGTTATTTCATCTCCTATTTCATCTTCTATATCTGATATTTCATATACACTATCTTCACTATCTAGTTCATAGTCTATATATTCCATTTGCATATATTCTTCATCATCAATTATGATTTCAGTTATTTGTTTTTTCTTTAAGTTTCTAGGTGCTTTACAGTCTTTAGCTATATGTCCTAATTTTCCACAGTTATAACAAGTACATTCTGTTAATTTCTTTTTTGGTCTAAATGGTCTTTTATTCTGATAATTTTTTACATAATATCTTTTTCTTGGTTTTTTATTTTTATATTTTGACTTGTATTTATTATATTTCTTTGTTTTCCATTTTTTATTATAATATTTATCTGTACATCCAAATTGTGGTGCTGTTTTGTTTTTACAACATCTTAAATTTTTTATTAATGTTTTTTCTATTTTTGCTTCTTCTTTATATTTTTCACATATTTGTACAAACCATTGTTGTAGAAATTTTATTCTAGCTCCTAAAGTATCTGTTAATCCTGCTTCATTCCAGTCTTTTATTATTTTAGAATTAAAAGGTTCTGGTAATTTTGTGAAATATAGTTTTCTTATTTCTTTGCTCTCTTCTGTATTATATGTTCCTTTATAATAATATTCTCTAAATGCACAAGTATATTCGTCTATATAGCACATATTACATATTGCTAATTTTGTTATTAGGTTTCTATTTATTTGTTTTTTCTTATTTTGTTCTTCAATTTCTGTAGTCATGCTACTAAATTCGTTTCTTATAGCTATTTCATATTTGTATAATATTTCTATATTTGTTGTTGCTATTTCACCATTAAATTTTTTATTGCTTCTTAAGGTATCTATACTTTCTCTAGTTAAATTTTGTAACCATAATTTTACCGTTCCTATAAGTGTTCTTTCTATATATCCTGGTGTTTCTGTCATTCCTATTTTATTATCTACCAATTGTTTAGATACATATCCTATCCATAGTTGGATTGTTTTATTTATATCTGCTACGCAATCTAAATCTAAAAAGTTATATTGTTCTGATATTGGTTTTGGTGTCCATTTTTTATTTAATCTACTATCCCATAGTGTATTATATCTATCATGTTGTTCATAATTGGCTGTATAATAATTTGGGTATAATCCTTTTGGATTTTTTACACCTGATGTACTAGGTTTTTCTTCCATTTTTACATCTCCTGTATTTACTTCTACATTTTTTGTTTTTTCTATATTTTCTAAAAGTTCTGTATATGTTTCACTTATTTCGCTTGATTCTGACTCTTGGTCATCTATATTATTATCTATTTCTTCAATTCTGAGGGTTTCTTCTGTTTGTAATATTTGTTTAAATTTATTTATTTCATCTGTTAATTCTATTTCTTTATTCTTTTCTCTTTGCTTGTTTTCATATAGTGCTTTTAACATATTTAACTCTTTTTCTAATGCCATAATCTTTGTATTTTTGGTTTCTTCCAATTGTTGTATTTCTTTGCTTGCTTGTTTTTTAATAATTTCAATTTCTTTTTTCTTATCAATTTTCTCATTTTCTCTACTTATTCTTGTCATAGCTGTTAAGCTATCTTCTAATCTTGCTGTTTCTTTTTCTATCATTAAGTATAATTGGTCTCCTATTTTTTTATATCTTCTACCTAAGTTTGAAAATATTATTTTTATTTTTAATCCGTCTTGGTTTTCATAGGTTTTTTCATCTATTGCAAATTCTTCTTTGTTCATTTTTTAATCTATAGCTCTGATACCATTATTGGGTCTCTTTCGTTGTTAATTGATTTCATTGGTTAGTTAGTCTGATCTAAAAGCTTTTTCATAAAATTCTCTTTGTAGTGAAATTAGTCTAATTATTTCTGATATGCATTCTAATACATATTCTATATATTTTATATCTTGGGTTCTTTGATAGTCTTCTATATTATTTTCTATTAGATTTTTTAGTAAATTTATATTTTCTGTAGTTTGTTGCCAGTATTGTAGATATGTATGATTCATTATATGCTATCAAAATATAGGTCTAGTTCATATAAATCTGTTTCTGGTATGATTAGTTCTGTCCAATTTTGGTCTATTATTTCTGTTATTTCAAAGGCTAATATTTTTTCATAGATTATTCTTCTTACATCATTATTAATGTCTTTTAGTATATAAAGTATAAGTGTTTTATAGGTAATATCGTCGTCTATTAGATAAGTGTTCATCTTATCATATGATTTGCTAAAACATATTCCTTTTAATCTCTATGTCTATTATCCTTATTAATCCACAAGAAAAAGAAGATAAATAAAAATAAAAATGAAAACAAAAGTGAAAGAGTCACATACCAGATATCGTAGCAAGACAAAGGTGAAATCTGAGTTATGAGCAAGGTAAATTCCTTAATTCTGATCCTTGATATGTGATCTGTGTGCGTGATTAAAATGTTTTTGGCTTTTCTTTCGTTTCTTTTGTTTTTGTGTTTTTTTTTATTTTGTGAGAGTTGTTAAGTGTTCGTGTGCGAGTGGGATTGACAGTATGCGAAGGATTAGGGATTTATACCTGGACGTTTTGCGGTGGGCAAGTGGTCGCATAACTCATTATGCGGTCGCATATGTGTTATGCGATGCGTTTAGAGCTGAGTTATTTTACCTCCATTCTGCGATGAATTCTGCGGTCGCATAACGTCTATGCAGACCGCATAACTTAAACTCTTACCGCAGTTTTCATACCCAAGTTCCCCAAATTCTCTGACCGTATTTGCGACAACTATGCGGTTCGCAAAGTCATTATGCGACCGCATAGTTGCCGAAAGCCCCTGATCCACCATTTTTTTGCTTTAGTCTTTGCACTCTATTTCATGGTAAATTGGGCTACCTGCACTCTAATACACACGTCAACCTATTAAATCACTCACAACTAAAATAATAATAACTAAAAAAAATAATTTTACCACACATGGGTTGCCTCCCAAGAAGCGCTTGTTTTAACGTCGCGGCATGACGATGTTGGTCCCCTTTTGGGCTACTCAGTGGTGGGGGTCGAACTATCCTTGAGAGAAATTTGCTCTATCAAGTGCTTGTCTCCTGTTATGCCCAGGTAATGCTTAACCTGTTGTCCATTTACTTTGAAAGTGCGAAGTCCGTCTTCCGACTCTAATTCAATAGCATCGTAAGGGGATACATTCACAATTTTAAATGGGCCAGACCATTTGGATTTGAGTTTGCCCGAAAATAACTTGAGTCTCGAGTTGAAGAGCAAGACCAAGTCGCTAGATTTGAATTCCCATTTCAAGATATTCTTGTCATGAACAAACTTCATTTGTTCCTTATACATGGTTGCACTCTCATAGGCATGGAGACGGAAATCTTCCATTTTGTTGAGTTGTGTCATTCTCAGATTAGCAGCTTCAGCCCAGCCAAGATTTAACCTTTTCAGAGCCCACATGGCTTTGTGTTCAATCTCCACGGGCAAATGACACACCTTACCAAAGATTAACCGATACGGTGAGGTGCCAATGGGAGTCTTAAATGCGATGCGATATGCCCACAATGCATCCTCTAGCTCTTGACCAGTCGGTCCTGTTTGCATTGACAGTTTTTGCTAGGATGTTTTTAATCTCTCTGTTGAAAACTTCAACTTAACCACTCGACTAAGGATGATAAGGCATGGCCACCTTGTTCTTTACGCCATACTTTTCGAGCAGCCCGGTGAAAGCCTTGTTGTAGAAATGAGAACCGCCATCACTAAGGATGGCTCGGGGAGTACCAAACCGCGTGAAAATGTTCTTCCTTAAGAATGCGGTCACACTCCTTGCCTCATTGTTGGGCAAGGCGATTGCCTCAACCCACTTGGAGACATAGTCCACTCCCACCAAGATATATTTCATGCCACAAGAACTCACAAAGGGACCCATGAAATCAATCCCCCATACATCAAAGATCTCGACCTCCATTGCAAACTTCATAGGCATCTCATGCCTTTTAGAGATTGATCCTTGCCTTTGACATTTCTCACAAGCCTTGACCATTTGATTCGCGTCATGGTAGATAGATGGCCAATAGTAGACACATTCAATCACTTTCGTGGCCGTCCGATTTCCTCCATGATGACCCCCAACCGGGGAGTCATGGCATGCTTTGAGAATTGGCATTACTTCATCTTTCGGAACACATCGCCGAATGATGTTGTCGGCACAAATATGAAACAAGAAGGGCTCTTTGATCCTTGACTTCAAAGTCAAACTCTTGCAACAAAAGGACCCATCGAATCAATCTTGGCTTCGCATCCTTATTTGCCATAAGATAGCAAAGAGCAGCATGATCAGTGTAGACTATCACCTTGGATCCTAACAAATAGGCCCGAAATTTTTCAAAAGCATAGACAATGTCGTTGACCAAGCACCGCCCCAATGGCTACACAACTGGCATCACACATGATTTCAAATGGAAGAGACCAATCCGGTGTGACAATAATAGGTGCCGTGGTGAGATTTTCTTTCAACTCCTCAAATGCTTTGAGACACTTTTCATCAAATACGAACGTAGCATCTTTTTCAAGGAGCTTGCACATGGGGTTTGCAATTTTTGAGAAGTCCTTGATAAAATGCCTATAGAAGCCGGCATGCCCTCATCCACCATGAAGTGGCACTTTTCCCAATTTAGTAAAAGGTTTGTTTCTTCACATATTTTGATCACTTGTCTCAGGTTTTCAAGACAATTCTCAAAGGAATCACCCACTACAGAGAAGTCATCCATAAGCACTTCTAGGAAATCTTCCACCATGTCCGAGAAAATTGATATCATGCACCGTTGGAAGGTAGCCGGAGCGTTGCATAGCCCAAATGGCATCCGGCTAAAAGCAAAAGTCCCATATGGGCATGTGAATGTTGTCTTCTCCTGATCTTCCAATGCAATGTTGATTTGGTTTTAGCCGGAGTATCCATCCAAAAAGAAATAAAATGACCTTCCCGCTAGCCGATCAAGCATTTGATCAATAAAAGGCATAGGGGAATGGTCTTTGCAAGTGGCACTGTTGAGATTCCGATAGTCCATGCAAACTCTCCATCCGGTCACAGTCCTTGTTGGGATGAGCTCATTTTTCTCATTTTGGATAACGGTCATGCCTCCTTTCTTTGGCACACATTGCACCGGGCTCACCCAAGAACTATCGGCAATGGGATAGACTACCTCGGCGTCTAACCACTTGATGATTTCCTTCTTCACCACCTCCTTCATGGACGGGTTTAACCTTCTTTGGTGCTCCACACTAGGTTTGCTTCCTTGCTCCAATTGTATTTTGTGCTCACAGATTCTGACGGGAATCCCTCGAATGTCCGCTATTGTCCACCCAATGGCTTGTTGATGTTCCCATAGGACATTCAATAAATGATCTACCTGCACCTCATTCAACAAGGAAGAAACGATTACCGGTAAAGTATTATTAGAGCCAAGAAATTTATACCTTAAGTGTGGTGGAAGTGGCTTGAGTTCAAGTTGTGGCGGCTCAATAATTGAAGGCTTTGCTGGGGGAGTGGCTCTATTCTCTAAGTCAAGAGAAAGCTAATTTGGTGCGTAAGTGTAAGACCCACGTCCTTCTAATGCATTCATCGATTCCAAGTACCCCTCCATGTTTTCACCATTGAAATTTACCAATATCGCCGCCAAAGCCTCAGCTAGGCATTCTTCTTCCATCTTTATTTCACTTGCGTCCTCTACCTCATCAACAACATCAATGACTGATATGCCTTCATATGCATGTGGAAACTTCATACCCTTACTTGCTTGGAAGGTGACATCTTCATCATTAACTCGGAACTTGATTTCATTTCGTTTCGAATCCATAAGTGCTCTTCCGGTAGCAAGGAATGGCCTCCCCAAGATGATAGGGATTTATATGTCAACGGCACAGTCAAGGATTACAAAATAGGCCGGAAGAGGAACTTTCCCACTTTCACTAGGACATCATCAATAATTCCCACTGGTCTTTTGATTGAACGATCGGCCATTTGCAATCTCATGCTTTTAGGTCTCAGCATGCTTAACCCCGTTTGCTTGTAAATGGCAAGAGGCATCAAGTTAATGCTAGCCCCATTTTCACAAAGAGCCCTTGCAAAATCTCGCAAGCCAATAGTGCATGGAATGGTGAATGCTCCCGGGTCTTCTTTCTTTTCAACGGTGGTTGTTGCAATAATGGAGCTAACCGGGTGAGTAACATTCACTACTTCATTCGTGGTGGTTCTTTTCTTGGTTATCAAGTCCTTTAAGTATTTAGCAAAACCTGGCATCTCTTGAAAGGCTTCCACAAATGGTATGTTCACCGACAATTGCTTGAGAATGTCATAAAATTTCTCGAATTTGCTATCATCAACCTTCCTAGAAAGTCTTTGAGGGAACAGAGGGGAAGGTCTAGGAATTTGTGCTAGATCTTTTGGTGCCTCTTTCATCTTTACCTTTTCATGATTTTCTTCTTGGACTTTTACTCCTTTTGGGAGCTTTTCAACTTCAATAACAATCGGCACTTCGACTTGTGCTTCAACCTCTTGCTCAAGATCATCTACTCCAACAATTTTTTCGTTTCCTCCTTGAAGTACCTTACCGCTTCGCGTGGTGATTGCCATGCAATGAGAAGTTGGACCACTCCCATTTCCTTTAGGGTTTGCAATTGTGTCACTTGGGAGTGTGCCATTCAGCTTTGGGTTATGCTCTCTTGACAAATCTCTCATTTGCATTTCTAGCTTTTGTATGGATGCGGTGTGTGACCCCACAAGTTCGGACATGTTTTTCATTGTAGTGTCGCCTCTTTCTTGATTTTGCAATATTCTTTCAAGCATTCTCTCCAACTTGGACTCACTTGAAAAACCTTTCTTATAATGCGAGGAGTTAGAGTATTGCCCCTTTGGTGGAACATAGGGGTTTGAACTCCGGTTTGCATAGTTGTTGTTGTTATTGCTCCAATTACCTTGACTTGATCCACCTTGATCATTGCGCCACTATTGATGGCCTTGCCCTTGCAGGTTAGGCCTCCATTGATTATGTTGGCGATAACCACCTTGAGAATTATGGACATAATTCGCCTCCTCGCAATCTTCGATTGACCAGGGTTGCACATCTTTCACAGCATTTACCTTTTTAGTTTGGTTTTCAGTGAACATCTTGGTTAACACATTAATGTTTGTGGCAAGACTAGCAATTACTTGATATCTCTCTTGATTCTCCTTAATCATGTTGGTCAAAGAGGGAGTACCGTATGCAATTCCACCCGTGGTATCTTCCGAGTTCCAAGCTTGATTGTGTTCTGCCATCTTTTCGAGAATTTGTGTGATCCTTGTGAATGTTTTATCCATAAAAGATCCATCCGCAGCATTCTTTGCTATGGATTGGTTCAACGGATCCAAACCCATGTAAAACTTTTCTAACAAGATTTTTTCTGGAAAACCATGATTAGGCGACCTCACTAGGTATAGCTTGAACTGATCCCATGCCTCATGTAGGTGTTCTCCCGGTAGTTGCTTGAAAAAGAAAATTTTATCCCTGAGCTCGAATTTCTTGCTTTGTGGGAACCATTTGGCTAGGAAAGCACGAACTAGTTCAGGCCAAGAATGAATGGAGTGAGCTGGTAGAATTTGGATCCATTTCCTTGACTCTCCAACTAGTGAGTACTTGAATACCCTCAGTCTTAGGGAATCATCTGACACATTGTTCTATTTGTGCATCGGACACACACCCAAGAAGTTTCTAAGATGTTGTGTTGGATCAACATCGGTAGAATTTCTAAAAAAATCCTTCTGCTTTAAGCATTAGGATCAAACCATGTTCCACTTTGAAGGTAGCAGCGTCAACTCGCGGAGGGACAATGGCATTTGTGTCCTCAATGTACTCATCTATATCCGCAAAAGGATTTTCTTCTTCGTCATACTCTAACATATTTATCTAGCACACCAAGCAAATCAAGCAAATCAAGCAAAGTGTGATGGAATAAAATGTGAAGTAAAGCACACACCAAATCATAATTTCAAAACCGTATTCCCCGGCAACGGCGCCAAAATTTGATACGCTCAAATTACACCTTAATAATTAGTGTAAAGCGGTTGATGTCAAATATAATAACCCAACTAGGTTGGGGTCGAATCCCATAGGGAATAGGTGTGAAAAGGTTACTTGAGTAGTGTGAAACTTGACTTAATTTGTAATTCTATTCCGTTAGTTAAAAAGAATGTTGCAATTGAGTGAAATGAAGACAAGTAGAATATTGTGAGGTTGTAATTAATTTGATTAAGGAAACCAAGATTGTGTCCCCATTGATGTAATGTAATGCTATCGGTGTTAATATGATATATTTCTAATGGAAAGTCCTTTGATATGCAAATGGTTTCTAAGTGACTACCCACTATTTCCCAATAGTTGAGTAATATCTACTCTTCAAGATTTTCCCAAATGTAAAAGAGTTTCGATTGAAAATAACCAACTTATGCCAAATAGAACCCACTTATTCCTAGGCGATTCCATTAAACAAGGGTTAAAGCCTTGAGTTTTTGGTATTCAATTCTACCAAACCTTAGCCCACTTTTCCAAGTGAAGATAGAGTGAAATGCAATTAGTTAATGTTTGCAACCACTAACATCACATGAAGCATAAGAACTGAATAAATATCAACCAACCATTATGTATATATTCAATGGTAAACACCCATTAACATTACACCCATCTAGGGTCCACAACCTTAGTAATTAAAACTAGCTACTCACACTGAAATCTAAGAACAAAGCAATAAATAGAGTCATAAAGCTTACAAACATACAAGATTCTTCCTCCAAAAATCTCCAAAACAATGGTGCATTCAATGCTCTAAAAATAATCTCTTTTTCTGACTTAGCTGCCCCACAAAAACCCTAATAAATCTATTTATAGTGGGCTAAAAGTCGGAGCCAAAATTGGACAAAAGTAACCCTGCAAATAGTTTATGCGACCGCATAGTGGTCGCAGATCACGTATGCGGTCCGCATATTATTCAAAATCATCGCATAATCTCATGTCTCCAACCCAACTCTTGACCGCATTCCAATTATGCGGTCTGCATATACATTATGCGACCGCATATTCCTCCGCATAAGTGCTTCTCAGCTTTTTTGATTTCAGTTATGCAATCACTATGCGGTCTGCATAATAGTTATGTGACTGCATAATGGGTCGCATATTTTTCTCTTCAGTTAACCAACAATCTACGTCAGTCTGCGATGGGAATGCGGTCCGCATATGCTTTATGCGACCGCATACTTGCATCATTTCTGCCCTTTTATGGCTTTTTGACTTCTTTTCCATATTTTTTGGTCCTCAAGCCTCATGCATTGCAAAACACCAAAACTTCAGAAGATTTAAATAAAAATGCATTAAAAGATGAGCTAAAGTCTATGTAATTGGTATCAAATGAGCCGAAATTCTACAGCACATCACTCCCCTCCCCCCTGGATAACTGAACCAAGGTACTTAAAGCTGCGTCTACTCGGGATGACCTGTGAATCAAGCCTCACATCCACGCCCACTTCCCCTGGCTCAGTGCTGAACTTACACTCCAGGTATTCTGTCTTCGTCCTGCTGTGCTTGAAACCCTTAGGCTCAAGAGCCTGTCTCCAAACCTCCAGCCTCTCGTTAACACCGACTCGCGACTCATCAATTAGAACTATGAAAATTTATACTCTGTCATATTCATTTCATTGCATATCATATCTCAGTCTCTGTTGTATTTATTGATACATCATATCATCATTTTCGAGCTATTTTCATTACATTGTGATCCCATGAGAGAGAGACTGGAGAGATTGATGACCGAAGAAGGTCGAGGGCCTGATCGGGGTTGACCACCTGCAGCAGGCCTTATAGGCTTTATATAGCATGTGAGTTGTCCGTGCGGTTTATAGCGCTTGGGCTGAAGGAGCCCCTCCGGAGTCTGCACACACCCCCAGTGAGCGCGGTTGATATTATTGAGGGATGGATTTTTCCTAGACATGGATCTTGTCCGAAGTATTATATACCTGGAGATAGATTTTCTCCACGGGCTGGATTGGCCCTACTTGGTACTGAGTGACTGATGATAAGTTGATGTGTATATTCCGGGATGGATCTTCCCTGGGCCGGATTGGCCATATACAGTACCGAGTGATTAAGCATGATGAGTGGAATGTGTGAGAAAGTGAGATTGAGTATTTTCAGAGTGTGAGTACATGAGTTCATCTATGAGATACATTGCATTGACATGCACACATGACATACATGCATAGAGATGTATTTTTCTCATGATGTACGGTATCATATCATTCATGATTTCTCGCATATGTTGACAGATGGGCATAATGATGCATTTGTTTTACACTGGTTATCTGGAAAGAAATGAAACATCTTATTTATTATTGAAAGGATTTTGGGAAAATTATGGTTTTCAAACTTATTCATATTTTTGGCAACTTCGGTAAACGATTCGGGTTTTCATCGATGTTTTTGAAAGGCAGAACTATTTTCAGAAATCATGATCGTTGAGTTATTTCTGGTATTATTTGTTTTATATTGTTATGAACTATTGTTGGTTATAGAAGTTGGACTCTAACCTTGGTACAAGCTCGTCACTACTTTCAACCTAAGGTTAGGTTTGTTACTTATTGAGTACATGGGGTCGGTTGTACTTATACTACACTTCTGCACTTTGCGTGTAGATATTGGATGTCGATGTTGTTGTACTCGACGGGAGCTGGAATTGAAGACGTACCTGCATTCCGGTTGTATCTGCCTCTTGTTCATGGTAGCCTAAGATTTATAAGAATCTGTTTATGTACATTTTGAACAGATGATGTATTTATTTCATACCAGCTTTGTATACTCTATTCTTAGAAGCTCATGATTTGTACTACCAGTTCTTGGAGAAATGTATTAGTTTTATCTATTTTTTCTAATTAATTGCCTTATTAATTTCATTGGAATTGGATAGTTGGTAATTGTCTTACCTAGCGGGTTGGATTAGGTACCATCACGACTAGTTGGATTTTGGGTCGCGACAAGGTGGTATCAGAGCTCTAGGTTCATAGGTTCTACAAGTCATGAGCAAGTGTCTAGTAGAGTCTTGTAGATTGGTATGATGACGTCCATACCTATCTTCGAGAGGCTACAGGGCATTTAGGATATATACTTCCCATCTTTCCTTCCTTATCATGCGAAATTGATTCACCTTGAGACATAACTCTTTAAATTCCTTCCACGTATTCGTATGTGCACATGAGCGCTCGGTATCAGCCGTGCATCGCTGGCTTGTGATTCTATAAACGAGGTTCAAGATATGTATTCTGTGTTTTGGTGATGGGCCAGTCTAGAGGACTTGAGGCCATGGTTAGACCGCAGCTTAAGCTCGATAGCTTCTGTGGAACTTGTGGCTCGATGAGAGGTGGAATGGCCTTGTGATGAGTATGATGTAACCGCGGGATGTGTTAAGACGATTTGAATGTGACGAGAAGTGTTTTGGGCGCTTGATATTTCTTTTTTGATGTGACGTACAGTCTCGAGTGTGAATGTTTTGAAAGATCTTTCACGTTTTTACATTTTGGGCAAATTAAGTTCTCGTGTTTGGTTAATGAGTTTGGACTCAGAAAGATTAAGTGATTTCATAGTAATTGTAACTGCGAAAGGGTATAACAAGATACCAATTTGAGGCTAAGCAGGTGGATTATCCCCTGCGGAGTAATCTACATGGGTATGTTCCTTATAATGTGAGTGGAGAGTTTCTTTTCTACCAGTGGGGCATATGTTTTGAGATTTGAATTTGAATATGGTTGAGAAAGATGACTTGAGTGTTAAGAGAATGAATGCAAGATTAGCGGACGATTGAGGTATTTTTATGGTTGGCGTTGTATGAGCTTGAGAAGAATTTCCGTTGAACTGACTGCAGTATTATGGCAGTAATAAAGTATGAGTATTGTGAGTTATGGAGTGTTTTAATCTATGGCTTTGAGCCAAGTGGGGGAGCCTGCTATTGACAATTCAATTGATGGTTGTATGTAAAAGATTAGTTTTGGTCTAAGGCATACTTGTGTGTTAGTTATGACTTGCAGAGGTTGAGATCGAGGATGACTCGAGTAAGGAAAATTTCGGAATACGGGGTACAATACACTTTATGGAAATATGAAAAATCATGGAAAGATTAAGTTGTTATTTTGAAGAATGTAGTGCGCACAAAGTATGAATTTGATTGATGGTGTTAAGGCATGATTACTTCTTTGGGTGTTGTTGTGCTAATGGGGCATGTGTCTTTCGGCCCGTTTGCGCTGTGCAATTTTCAGATTTGAGCAAAATGGGTGACTTTCGAGAAAGTGCTAATGGATTCAAAAACATATAAGTGGCCATTGAAAAAACATTCGGATTCGTATATCACTAGAATCAGTTATTTACATTGGATGATGTCAGGACTTGCGGTAATTCTATATGACTATGGATTCTACATATCAGTATAAGAAAGGAAAGGGGGACACTTTTAAATTTACATAAGGTCTTTCAAAGTGGATGCCTCGGTTGTGGTGCTTTTGGGGTACTTAAAAGGGAATTCAGCGGCTTATGGGCCTTGGGGATTTGTGGATCTATGCTAAGGTTTGTGGGGTGAGTTGTGGTTAAAGACCGTGGTGTTTTAGCATGGAGAAGTATCAATTTGAAGACAAATTCGGAAGAAACTCGGAGAAAATATGACAAATGGGTAACATGCTGGATCAATATGGTAATGGTATGCTCAGTTCTTTTGGTTCTTATGATGAGGTGGGTTTTTTTACAGGTGCTTTATGGAAATACTCTTGGGTTTGGCGACCTGCGTGGCTTGGTTGAGTTAGAGAGATTTAGTTCCGATGGCTTGATTATGTGTTAATGGATTCCAAGGCATTCTTGAGGATTTCTACCACGGTTTGAGATGGATATTTCCTACCGGCCTGAGAAGCATGTTGAGTATTGTGATTTTCTACTGGATGTGATCAAATGGAAGGCTTCTGGCTGATCGTATTTGTATTCTACTTGTGACTTAGAATGATTATAAGATTCTCGTAATTTTCATATGATGACATGATAGATGTGGGTGTTGTGCGGGGTTTAGATTTACATGTACAAGGTGGAAATTCATTCTTGAAAGGAAGATCACGAATTTGGGACAGAATGGTCAGTCTCAAATATTTAGATGAATGTTATAACTACTCGGTAATCCCTGAGAAGGGCGTACATTTCAAAAAGCGCATAGTGTTTTGAATTACGGATGTTCATTGGTATTGCGGTACACACCTGGTTAATAGACTGCTGATATTCAGATTTTTGCTATGTGGCACGGGATAATTATAGAATTATTCCTCGTGGGATGATCGTGAATGGAAGATGTGTTAGTCATTTTAGTGCTGGAGTTGGGATCAGTTACGGTGATTCATGTGTTCGATGAATTTGGAGACTAGGAGTTTTTAGGAGCAGATTGTTTCATGGTTGTGGACTGTGAAGTCGTGGCTGAAGCTAGCCAGATGATAATATGTATTATGATTCAGTCGATGTGGAATTTTGGAGGGTTCTTTATCTATTGGTGGGTGACCAGAGTTGATTTGGGGGTCCATTGGTAGGCCTAATTAGGATGTGTATTCTACACCGAGTCGGATTGGTTGGCTCCATACTGCTATTGTTGAAGGATGTGCCATTCGGTTGGTGTTGGACTTATTCGTATTCTGAAATGATCTGTGAGTTACTCTTTTATGCTGCGAGGAGTTGTGATTCATTGGTTATATTCTTTCGGGTTTTTGTGTGGCATTTTTGTCATTTGCCTCTTCGTGGTTATTGATTTTGAGCAGGGTCGCTTGAGGTAGATAATATGGACCAGCATTTGGATGAGGTCACGCATTGCAGCGAAATTATGTTAAGGTATGAACCATGTGTTAGAATCGTGTGATGGTTCTACGGTGTGATGGATTTTCAGTATTTCGTTGTGGTTGTACTTGTTAATCTTGCAGGTCAATTCTCTCATTTGAGTCATTTTCCATGACTGAGTATATTTGAATTATTGTGTATTGGCGCAATGATGGCACAGTTTGTGGCTTTAAGTTATATTGGTGTGGCATGTCTGTGGGATAGTGGTGTTTAATAATATAAGGTCATTGGACCTAGAATGGGTACTATCGTGTTTGATTACGGTATATTCGGGAGGATAATATTGAAAGTCGGCTTAGAAAGTGATTATAGTTCTGGTTGGGGCGAGAGAGCTCCATGACTTGTTGATGTGATAAGGGGTCATGAGATTTTTACGTGTTTCTTTTATTATCAACAGTGTACGGAGGTTTTGGAATGAAGTTTGGCTTGATATGGGGTTTAATACTAGTACTTGGTTGGTTTTGGAGTAGTTACTGTGATCAGGAATGTTGCTACGAGCATGCGCGTTGTGTAATATGTTAGGTGATTATATTCGTGGCTATGGTTATGGCTCGATGAAGCTTGTTCAAACTCATTCAGTGTGTAGATGTCAGATTCATGTCTTGAAAAGCAATTCTAAATGTTAGGAATTGAATTCCAAGGTTTTTGGGCCAAGATTAAGTTAACAATTTTTGTTGTGTTGTGATGTCAGGCCTATATGGAATAGGGTGATGTGGGTTCACCTCCGGGTTCGTGCATGGTAAGATGGAATAGTGATTTAATGGCTTGGAAACAATTCTTGGCACGTTCGAGGACGAACGCATGTTTAAGTGGGGGAGAATGTAACGACCCAGCCGGTCGTTTTGAGTATTATAACCCCGTTCCCCCATTTACTTCTCTATTTGTGCTTTAAAGTAGTTTTATGACTTACCGAGTTAGTTGGTTCGGGTCCGGAAGGATTTCGGAGTGAAATGAGACACTTATAATCTCTTAATTGAAAACTTAAGTTAGAAAAGTTGACCGGATATTGACTTATGTATAAATGAACTCAGAATTTAATTCTGATGATTCCAGTAGCTTCGTATGGTGATTGTAGACTTAGGAGCGTGTCCGAAAAATTATTTTGAGGTCCGTAGTGGAATTAGACTTTAAATGGCGAAAGTTAATTTTTTGGGAAGTTTGACCGGGGGTTAACTTTTTGATATCGGGGTCGGAATCCGATTCTGAAAATTGGAATAGGTTCGTAATGTGAAATGTGACTTGTGTGCAAAATATGAAGTCAATCGGACGTGATTTGACAGGTTTCGGCATCATTTGTAGAATTTGGGAATTTCGAAGTTTCTTAGGCTTGAATCCGTGTGTAATTCGTGTTTTCGATGTTGTTGGAGGTGATTTGAATATTTGACTAAGTTCGTATGATGTTATAAGACTTGTTGGTATGTTTGTTTGAGGTCTCGGGGGCCTCAGGTTGATTTCGGGTGGTTAACGGACTTGATTTTGAGTTGATGAAGCAGCTGAGTGGGAACCGCAGGTGCACGCACGCAAAAGCACGGAATGAATCGCAGAAGCGACCAAGGAAGGGATGGGAAGAGGTCGCAGGTGCAAAGACATTCTGGCACCTGCGATGGACGCAGAAACGGGCTGAAGGACGCAGAAGCGAGGGTCTTCGCAGGTGCGGTGCCTGTTGTGCAAAAGCACGACCGCACGTGCGGTCCTAAGCATCGCAGAAGTGATCTGGGCTGGCCAAGCTATTCTCGCAGAAGCGAGTGCTTTTCCGTAGAAGCGAGGGTCGCAAGTGCAACCTCTTGTCCGCATCTGCGAAAGTGCTGGGAAGAATCCTTTAAGTTCGAGGGTTCGTGATGTTTCACCATTTTCGGATTTTGGAGCTCGGTTTGGGCGACTTTGGAGAGGAATTTTTTCACACAACTTGGGGTAAGTGTTCTTGACTCCCTTGTGATTATATTCCATGAATCTATCTTCATTTTTAGCAATTGGTTGATGAATTTAAAGAGGAAATTCGGGGTGTTAGCCTAAAGTTCATAATACGAATGTTTGAGTTTTGAACATCGATTTGGAGTCGGAATTGTGTGAAATTAGTATGGTTGAACTTGTAATTGGATGGGTTATCGGAATTTGTGAGCTTCGTCGGATTCCGAGACGTGGGCCTCATGGGTAATGTTTGAGTTAATTTCGGATTTTTATTGAAAAATTAGTATTTTCTTATGGAATTAATTACAATAATTGGTATTGACTTAATCGAATTAATAGTGGCTAGATTCGGGCCGTTCAGAAGTTGTTACGTGCGGAATAGGATTTCTGGAGCATTGTTTAGCTTGCTCGACTTTGGATTCGTCTTGATCGAGGTAAGTAACTCTTCTAATCTTGGAGCTGAGGGTATGAAACGTGAATATACGTATTATGTGAATTGTTTGAAAGTGACGCACATGCTAGGTGACGGGCATATGGGCGTGCACCATAGAAATTGTGACATAATTGTTTCCGTGGAATTTTGTAGTCATATAATCTTAGCATTTTCTATGCGGTTTTATATGTTGAAGAAATTTAGCTGAGAATCATATTAAAAATTATGTTGAGGCTATGTGCCAGTATTATTGGGATCCACAGAGGTCATATTGCTGTGAATTATTTGTTTTAAATTGAAAATTTATACTCAGTTATATTCATTTCATTGCATATCATATCTCAGTCTCTATTGTTATTTATTGATATATCATATCATCATTTTCGGGCTATTTTCATGACATTGTGAGCCCATAAGAGAGAGACTGGAGAGATTGATCATTGAGGGAGACCGAGGGCCTGACTGTGAGGATATATTTTGGGATCGGGCTGCACGCTGCAGCAGGCCATGTTGGCTTTATATATATTATTAATATTATGTGGATAGGGGATGCCCGCCTGCAGTAGACCTTATAGGCTTTATATAGCACGTGAGTTGTCCGTGCAGCACGTGAGTTATCCGTGCGGTTTATAGCGCTTGGGCTGAAGGAGCCCCTCCGGAGTTTGCACACACCCCTAGTGAGCGCGGATGATATTATTGAGGAATGGATCTTCCCTGGACATGGATCTTGTCCAAAGTATTATATACCTGGAGATGGATCTTCTCCACGGGCTGGATTGGCCCTACTCGGTACTGAGTGATTGATGATCAGTTGATGTGTATATTCCGGGATGGATCTTCCCTAGGCCGGATTGGCCATATACATTACCGAGTAATTGAGCATAATGAGTGGAATGTGTGAGAAAGTGAGATTGAGTATTCTGAGAGTGTGAGTACATGAGTTTATCTCTGAGATACATTGCATTGACATGCACACATGACATACATGCATAGAGATGTATTTTCCTCATGTTGTACGGTATCACATCATTCATGATTTCTCACACATGTTGACAGATGGGCATAATGATGCATTTGTTTTACATTAGTTATCTGGAAAAAAAATGAAATATCTGATTTATTATTGAAAAGATTTTGGGAAAATTATGGTTTTCAAACTTATTCATATTTTTGGCAACTTCGGTAAACGATTCGGGTTTTCATCGATGTATTTGAAAGGCAGAACTATTTTCAGAAATCATGTTTTTGTTGAGCATTTGATCATTGAGTTACTTCTGGTATTACTTGTTCTATGTTGTTATGAACTATTGTTGGTTATAGAAGTTGGACTCTAACCTTGGTACAAGCTCGTCACTACTTTCAACCTAAGGTTAGGTTTGTTACTTATTGAGTACATGGGGTCGGTTGTACTCATACTACACTTCTGCACCTTGCGTGCAGATATTGGATGTTGATGTTGCTTTACTCGACGGGAGCTGGAATTAAAGACGTACATGTGTTCCGGTTGTAGCTGTCTCTTGTTCATGGTAGCCTTAGATTTATAAGAATCTGTTTATGTACATTTCGAACAGATGATGTATTTATTTCATACCATCTTTGTATACTCTATTCTTAGAAGCTCATGATTTGTACTACCAGTTCTTGGGGAAATGTATTAGTTTTATCTATTTTTTTCTAATTAATTGCCTTATTAATTTCATTGGAATTGGATAGTTGGTAATTGTCTTACCTAGCGGTTTGGGTTTGGTGCCATCACGACTAGTTGGATTTTGGGTAATGACAAGTACCCTTTTTGGATTTTTTATTTCATCTACTGTGTTATTGTTCATTAGATTTATATTAGAGACCGTGTGATTTGTAGACCCCGTATCTATAATCCATTCTTGAGATGCTTTAGACACTAGCATTGCTTTATCAATACATGCCACATTGGTTGCAGAGGTTGTAGCTATGATAGAGCTTTTGTTTAGCATCTGCAGGACCTGATCATATTGATCCTTTGTGAGATCATAGTTTTCCATCTGATTTGCACTATCTTGAATATCAGTGGTATGTGTCTGTGAGCCTGAATTTTGCCCCAAAGTTCTTCCACTTGTATGATCAAAGACATTAGTGTTTTGTCCATAACTAATTGTAGCAACTGAACTATTTTGCATGACTGAATTGTTGTCTGTGAGTACATTCACATTATATGATGCATTATTATTTCCCACATTTCCTCTCCTTTTTGGTTTGAAGTCTAGAGGATATCCTACAATCTTATAGCAGTTCTCTTTGCTATGCCCCTTCATTTTGCAGAAATCACATTGTATATTGTAGTTTCTCTTAAATTTCTGATGTTGATTTCCTCTTGTTCTTGTATACATTGCAACCTCATAGTTGGTTGAAGTCAAGGCAGGGTTAGCACCTAGAATTCATGTGGTTGCTGATACCGGCTTCTACCCTTCATCACTCACTATTAAGCATAAGCTTGATTCGCAGTTAGAGTGGGACTTCTCATCAAAATTTGACTCCTAGCTTGACCATAAGTCCTTGAGTGGGACTGTAGATATACCACAAAATCTTCATATTTTGGACTGTCACATCCAGGAGCAGGTACTAGGGCCTCAAATTCTTCCCATAGGTCCTTGATTTTTGAGAAATAAACCGAGACAGCTACAGTTCCTTGACTCAATGTTGCAATCTCTTTAGGCAGATTAAAGGTTCTTGAGTCATCTACTTTGTTAAATCTATCTGACAGATCATCCCAAACGGCTTGAGCACTAGATGCATACATGATTCTACCCAGTAAATTCTTTAAAACTAAGTTCATTATCCAAGATAATATTATAGCATTAACCGTCTCCTAGTGATTCCACATACTGTATGGGAATTTTCTTTCTTGCATGTTCCATCCACCATACCTAGTTTGTTCCTACCCAACAATTCAACACGCATAGAAAGATTCCAGATAGAAAAGTTCTCAATACCTATCAATTGAAATGAAATTATTTGAATTCCACTCACATCGCCCGGCGATATAAACAAAGGATGATTGTAATCGATTCCTGCAATTGGAGTTTTAGTGTTCTGATTCAACTGATCACCTACAGCTGGAGTTCTAGTAGTTTGCCCGAATTAATCTCCAATTGACCCCATTTTCACTCGATTTTTATGAATTTGATCAGAATTAACATAAATGAAGACTGATTTATCAAGATCTATGAAAGCAAGCTAGGAATTCCAGCTTGAGAGCTCCTATACCATATTATGATTCAAGAATATTGTAATGACCCGACAAGTCATTTTGAGCTCCAGTGCGTCGATCGTCGGTCTGAGGCTGTGAGTAGCTTCACTGCATATTTTTTGACTTGTACGTGTGATTGGAATTGAATTTCGGGAAGTTCGGAGTTGATATGGAAAGAAAATTCTAAATTCGGAAGCTTTAAGTTAAAAGAGTTAATCGGGGTTTAACTTTTGAGTAAACGGCCTTGGGATCAAGATTTGAATGTTCCAATAGGTTCGTATGATAATTTCAGACTTGGGTGTATGTTCAGGTTGAGAATCGGGTGGTCCGGAAGCATTTCAGCGCTCATTGTGGAAAGTTGGCATTTTGAAGGTTTTAGAATTTTCTAAGTTTGAATTGAAGTGGACTATGATGTTATGGATGTCCGTTTGGGGTTCCGAGCCTTGGAATAGGTTCGTATTGTGATTTAAGACTTACACGTAAAGTTTGGCGTCATTTCGAGATGTTTTAGTTTAAATCAGATGCGTTCGTCAAATTTTGAATATTTGAATTTTTAAAGAAAGGTTTCGGCCATCGATTCGTAGTTTTGATGTTGGTTGGCATGATTTGAGGATTCGACTAAGTTCGTATCATGTTTTAAGATGCGTTGGTATGGTTGGATGGGGTTCCGGCGGCCTCGGGTGCGAATCGGATTGGCATCGAGTCAAATTTTGGACTTGAGGAATTGCTGAAGCTTAAGGCTTCTAGTGTGATCATGCCTGCGAGGTTTTTGGCCACAGGTGCGAGACCGCAGAAGTGTACAAGGGGTCACGGAAGCGATTCTGGGTGAGTTGGGCAGTGGTACGGATTTTCGTATCTGCGAGCCCGCAGATGCGATGAGGCTCCGCGGATGCGGAGTTGGAGAGGCGTGGATGACTTCACAGAAGCGGACGGGATCATATAGGCACGGAAGCGCAGAAGCGGGGGAAGGGCCGCAGAAGCGCCCTTGCTGGTGGGAAGACGCCTAGGCAGAATATATGTTATTCAATCGTGATTTTTGCTCATTTTCACTCGTTCTTGTTTTGCTTGGGAGATGTTTTAGGCGATTTAGAGGAGCCAACTTCATCATCTACTTTGAGATAAGGAACTTCTACACATTGTGAGCTAAGTACACGAGTTATATATGGATTTAAACATGGATATGGGTAGAAATTATGGGATTTTTGGTAGAAAACCTAGAAATTGGTTATTTTTGGATTTGACCACTAAATTGGACATGAAATTAGAAACAAGTTATATATTTGGGTTCGTGGAGTTATGGGTGATGATTATCTTCAAGAATTTTCGGAATTCGGGCACGTGGGTCCGAGGGTTTACTTTGTTGACTTTTCGAGCGGAGTCGGGAATTATTATAAATTGTTAAATTATACATATTGAAGTATATTTTTATTGATTTGCACATTGTTTGACTAATTTCGGATTGTTTGAATTTGAATTGAAGAGTTAGAGAGGTTTTGGAGTCGGTTATTGGAACTTCGGAGCGAGGTAAGTCTCTTATCTAACCTTGTGAAGGAAAAACTACCCCCTAGGTGATATAATTGTTACGTGCTACTATTTGTGGGTGTTACGTACGCACGAGGTGACGAGAGTCCGTACGTAGCTAAGTCATGTTTATGTCCGGGTAGACTCAGGATTCTATCATGTAATATTTGAATTATTTGAACTCCATTTGCTAGCTTAAATAATTGAATTTATAATTGAAATTTGTTTAGAAATACATATATATATATTTGGCTGAGCTTTATCACCTTGAGTTGTTGACCAATTATTTGAGAAACGGTAAAGGTTATATTTATTTTATGCTAATGTATTTGTATTGTAAGCACGTGACTCGTAATTCGATAAGTTCCTTCCTTTCTTGTGGAGCGGGCCGAACACCTCTACAATATATGGAGATGCATCTCTGGTTCGTGCTGGTCGACCCTCGGTAGTGTACACACCACTCTAGATCGGGTCGTACGACCTCGGCATAATCGTACGTTATATCGCTAGCAGTCCGAATATTCACGAGATTTGTTTTCCTTCTACTGATGCCTGGCAATTTATATGGTATTCCTTATCCGTTTTATACCGGCACTTGATGAGCTGTTGAGATAGAATACGACATTGAGAAATTAATATCTTTAAAAGAAACTTTAGAAGATTATGTAGATTGCAGTTTTATCACGTTATTATTGTTGTGCTTCATATCCGTTTATGATTTATCATACTACTTTATTGGACCTCTAGTAAGTATCGATGTTGACCCCTCGTCACTACTTCTTCGGGGTTAGGATAGATACTTACTGGGTACGCATTGATTTACGTACTCATGCTACACTTCTGCACTAAATGTGCAGGATCTGACAGGTTCATTTGGTGGTCATCTTGGCGCGTAGGCGCAGTTGTTGAGGAGACTTTTGGTGAGCTGCATTCCAGGCTACGTATCGCAACCCACAGAGTCTCCATCATACTATTTACTTTATCCTGTCTTATTTACATTTCGGACAGATATTGTATTACTATTGTACTCCTTAGTAAATGCTCATGCACTTGTGACACCGGGTTTTGGGGATACTCTAGTGATTGTTATGGTTCAGCTTAATATTTTCATATTTTATTTTATATCTTACTAATATTTTAAGTATTTATGATTTTTAAGCGCATTGAATCATTTATTAATAAGACTTGTGATTTTAAAAATAATAAAATGAATAATTAAGCTAATAGTTCACCATTGGCTTGCCTAATGGTGACGTTGGGCGCCATCACAACCTATAGTGATTTTTGGGTCGTGCAGCTTGGTATCAAAGCATTATGTTCACATAGGTCTCACGAGTCATGAGAGAGTCTAGTAGAGTCTTGCGGATCGGTACGAAGACGTCTATACTTATCTTCGAGAGGCTACAAGGCATTTAGGAGCACTTCCTTTCTTGATTCCTCGTTATGCGATTTGATTTCCATTAAGGCTTATGCCTTCATTTCCTTCCTACTCATTCTTATACAATGTTGAGCGCTCGTATCAATTGGGCATCGAGGAGTTGTAGTGATACTGCAGACGTGGTGCAAGATATTTCTTCTTGCGTATTTGAACGAGCTATTATAGTCGTCTTGTGGAAGGGTGTTCAGTTGTTTTGGCCCAGTGTTAGTGTTTCCTATAATTTCGAGATTATGCACAGTGTGTTATGATGTTTGTGCGTTGTTATCACGTAGAATTAATGTAAATGGTAGAGTGCTTGTGGATTTGTTGCGGCAGTGAATGGTAGAGTGTAAATCGAAAAGAGGATTTCTCAGTACATGGTTTAGAGATTCGGCATTTAGCTCTAGAGGAGAAAAAGCAATTGGACTATGGATGATTCAGGCCTCGGTTGATGGAGTAGTGAGGTCGAATATTTTTTAACTTGGTGGAAATTCTCATTTATGTTGTGGTGTCATTGTCCTTGTTTTAACACATTAAGGCTCGTCTGTGTTATGGTCTTCTTTGATCTGCCTCCGGGGTGGGGTGTTGTGAAATGGTGCCTGAGAAGCGGTTATCAGAGATGGTGGTATATGTTGTCTTCAGAGTCTAATCTGTGTTTCTAATGTTGATGGCTCGAGAAAGATGATATTTGAGGAGGCTTAGAGTTTGTAGCAATTTATTAGTTCAGGTGCTACAGAGATGGATTTTGATTTAAGGCAGTATTTGGGCATCAAAGGATGAGGAAAGACATGGTGGGAGGTGTCTCGCGGTGGTTGAATTGCTAGCAGGCCAAGTATGAACAATAGAGGCTGAGAAGTTGCTTAAGGAGATGGGTTTATCGAAGTGGGAGTGGGAGAGTGGCATATGGATTTCGTAGTAGGATAGCCACATACTTTGAGAAAGTTTAGAGCGTTTTGTGGGGGTCATGGTGGACAATGACTAAGTCTGTAAATTTTATTTGGTACGGTGGCTACTGTATTGAGGAAGATTTAATATGACAGAAAGGAGTTTCCTTGGAATGAAGAGGTGTGTAAAAGCTTGATTATCATTATGGGATGCGACGTGACTTTGAGTTTGGAATGTATTGTCATACTTTTAGTTGATGTAAATGGGGAATGAACAGACTTTTACAGTTGGTGGACGAGCATGGGCTCGGGAGGGTTTGCTGATTTCATGGTAGTTGTAACCAGGGCAATGTCATTGGATGTGAGCTTGGATCGCTTGAAGAAAATAGTGCGACTGTCAGGAGGTCGAATGTGCGATTATGGCTGATAATTCAAAATGTTTTATGAAAAGTTTAGCATGGGATTGCGAGAATTTGGCAGGTTAACGATGCGAGATCATGGTAATCAAGAAGAATGAATTATTGTGGGTTCTGGATTTATGTGCTTGTAGCTTAAAGCTAAGTGGGGGAGCCTATCGTTTACGATTGGATCGTGTGGGTGTGTGATTGTGTGGTTTCTAGTTATCGGTGCCTTGGTGGATTATTTATGACTAAGAAAAGAAAACATCAGGGGTAATTCGAGCAAAGAACTTGATGAATGTGTGATATATTTTGCCTTATCAATTCATGTGCAAGTTTTGGGATAACTCAGAGTTTATGCTTCTTGTGGATGTGATGTACAAGGAAAATAATTTATCTGGTTGCTTCTTTGAGGGAGTGTTCATGTCCTAATAGAGCGTTAGAGTTAGTTATATTTGGGACGAGGTCAGAGTGGGTGACTCTCAATAATGGTTCTAGTAGGTTCAAAAATTAAAGTGCAGTATCTAAGGATTTTGGGTCCGTTATGTGGTTAAAGACTGAGGTTTTGTAGTGGAGTATGAAAGGGACTTGGAGTGTTTCTATGTTAGCACCGAGGGTCTGCGGTGCGATGTTAGAGAGATGGAAGAAAATAACTTTGGATTCATAGAGGATCTTTCAGAATGGGTGTACCAGTTAGAGATGTTATTGTGCGCATAAGGAGGGTATTAGATGGTTCATGGGTATTGAGATGATATGGTCTCGTGAATTGGGTCACTCGGGATGAGTTTTTTTGGGTTTAGTTATGTTTTTAATGGAGCTATTATTATTTCTTAAGTCAAGTCAAGAGTAAATTGGAAGAAGTGGGGTCGGTTAGTAATGGTTTGAATCAGCATGATTGTGGCAATGATCAGTTCCTTCGGCGTGTTAAGTTATACAGGTGGTTTGTGGTTGTACGTGGGGATTGATAACCACCATAATTTGCTTGATTTGGGAGGTATTCGATTCCTATGGCCTGGTTGTGTAAATGGATCCCGGAAGAGTTATGGTGATTTAGACCACGACTTGAGGTTCGTATTTTCTGCGGTCATGGGAATCCAGTTGTGTGTTGCAATGGTTCTTCTTAAATGATCTAAGTGAAATGTTTCTAGCCAATGAAGTGTTTATTCTACTAGTAATTCAGGGGTTATGATGAATTCTTGGATTCTCGCCTAGAAGCACGTTAGGTGCAGTGAGCGGTATGGAAATTGGAAGTTGAGGATCAAGGTTGCGGTTAGGTGTTGATAAGAATGTCACGGGATCGGATGAGCAGGGAGGACTTCAGATGTTTAGAGTATGACGGCGCCATCTTAATGTCACCTGAGAACGGTGTCCTGTGTAAGAGGCATTGTGTATTGATTTGCGGATTCTTGATTTGCTTTACAGAATTTGTACGGTTGGAGGTATGGATATGCAGGCTTTGCTACCTGGTGCGGAAGGTCATGGGAGTATAACCCATGAGAAAATCGTATGAGTGTGACATGTTAGTCACTTGAGTTTTAAGAATTGAAACCAAGTATGGAGATTCTAGTACTATCGCTAATGTGAGAGTTTATGCCTGAAAGGCTCTCTTTTCATTTGGTTGTGGAATGTGGGAGTTTGTTACATATTGGACGGCTGCTCGTGTGTGTCAAAAATATGGCCATTGTGGATCCTTGAAAGGTTGTTGGCCCAGTATGGGATGATCGAAATCAGCTTGAGGTCCGTTGGTGGGTCTAATGTGAATGTGTGCTCTACATCAAGACGGATGTGTTCATTCAGCGTAGTGTTGCTTATGGAGGAGTTTTCGGCCGTTGGATGTTATTCATGTCGTCATCTATTCCATGTAATACCCTATTGTGCCATGTGGGTTGTGAGACGGCTTGATTATTTGCACATATGTTGTGATCCTGAGTAGCTTGTGGTGTTATATGAGCAAGATGGCTCTCGAGATACAGGTCATTTACTTCACCTTAGTCGTGCTTGGGTTTTGTTGCGTATGGCACTATTCGTCTCCCCCAGGGTTGTATTATGCACTTGGCGTGCTTGTTGTCGATATTCAGGCACTTCGTAAGTATAAGCATTACGACATGATGGGTGTTACCTTATTAATTATTGTGTGGATCCGTTTGCACACTGCCACGGGTATATTGTTTGGATCGGGTGGCACGCCGCCACAGGTATGTTGTATGGATCGGGTTATGCGCCGCAAAGATGTCATATTCGGATCGGGTTGCACGCCATAATAGTGTCATATTTGGATCGGGTTGCACGCCACAATAGTGTCATATTTGGATCGGGTTGCACGCCGCAACAATGTCATAGTTAGATCGGGTTGAACGCCACAACAGTGAGATATTAAGTACGGTTCCTTATACTTATTTTGTGTACCTTATTTCCTATCTCTGAGATAGAGCCATAACATCGGTTTGGCTGTTTTATTCATTATGCGGGCTGGATGGTTCTTTGCCAGAGTTCGTTCTTCCCTATGGGTCACATTCGAGTTGTAGCTTGTTGGCGCTTTGATGGCACGGTATGAGATTTTAGATGGTGTTTGAGGTGGCTTATTGCCCGAGCAGTTGGTACTGAGTGAGACGAGGTTATTGGACCTGAGATCAGTGCGATCGGATTTATGTAGGGTATATTAAAGAGAACATATTGTTATTTAGTTCAGAATGAGGTAATGGTTCTTGTCAGGTGGAGAGACTCCATGATTTATTGATTTGAAATGTATGTATGAGTTTCTACATATCTCTTTCGTCGTGACAGTATTGCGAGAGTTAGAACAGGGCCTATATGTGTTATGAGGTGTATTGCGGGCATCAAATTTGTGAAATTGCAGATATTGTGGTCGGGGGATGTTATTATGGGCAAACGACTTATGTGGTGAATGTTGTGATTTCAGCATAGGTGCATGATCATGTTTTGATACAGTGTGTAGTGATTGATGTGGTGTTCATATATTAGAATAGGGTCTCGTGGAAAATTCTGGATGTTGTAATTTGGTTCTAAGGCTTGTTAGCTAAGGTTATAGGGAGGATATTTAGTATGGCTCGAGCTAATGTACTCACATGGGGTGTGATGGCACGGGTAGTGCACGAGGTTTTAAACAATGATTTTGGACAACTCCGGAAAGGTTCTTGGCACGTTCGAGGACGAACGTATGTTTAAGTGGGGGAGAATGTAATGACCCGACTGGTCGTTTTGAGCTCCAGTGCGCCGTTCAGTGGTCTGAGGCCGTGAGTAGCTTTACTTCATATTTTGTGACTTGTACGTGTGGTTGGAATTGAATTTCGGGAAGTTCGGAGTTGATTTGGAAAGAAAATTCTAAATTCGGAAGCTTCAAGTTGGAAGAGTTGACCAGGGTTTGACTTTTGAGTAAATGACCTCAGGATCAGGATTTGAAGGTCCCAATATGTTCGTATGATGATTTCGGACTTGGGCGTATGTTCGGGTTTAGTATCGGGTGGTCCGGAAGTATTTCGGCACTTATTGTGGAAAGTTAGCATTTTGAAGGTTCTAGAATTTTTTAAGTTTTATTTGAAGTGGACTTTGATGTTATGGATGTCTAGTTGGGATTCCGAGTCTTGTAATAGGTTCGTATTGTGATTTAAGAGTTGCACGTAAAGTTTGGTGTCATTCCGGGATGTTTTAGCATAATTCGGATACGTTCGTCGAAGTTTGAATGTTTGAAAATTTAAAGAAAGGTTTTGGCCGTCGATTCGTAGTTTTGATCTTGGTTGGCGTGATTTGAGGCTTCGACTAAGTTAGTATCATATTTTAGGATGTGTTGGTATAGTTGGATGGGGTCCCGGGGGCCTCGGGTGATAATCAGATTGGAATCGGGTCGAGTTTTGGACTTAAGGAATTGCTGAAGCTTAAGGCTTCTGGTGTGATCGCACCTGCGAGATTTTTGGCCATGGGTGGGAGACCGCAGAAGAGGACAAGGGGTCGCAGAAGCTATTCTGGGTGAGCTGGGCAGTAGTCACAGGTGCGAGGAGGATTTCCGCATCTGCGAACCCGCATATGTGATGAGGCTCCGCAGATGCGGAGTTGGAGAGGTGTGGCTGGCTTCACAGAAACGGACGGGATCACGCAGTGTGGAAGCGCAGAAGCGAGGGGAGGACCGCAAAAGCGCCCTCGCAAGTGCAACTGGTCGAGGTCCTAAGTGACTTCTGCAGGAGCCAGCCGCAGGTGCGACTGGGTTTCCCGGAGGTGCGAAGACGCCTGGGCAAAATATATGTTATTCAATCGGTAGTTTTGCTCATTTTCACTCATTCCTCTTTTGCTTGGGCAATTTGGAGGAGCCAACTTCATCATCTACTTTGAGGTAAGGAACTTCTACACATTGTGAGCTAAGTACACGAGTTATATAGGGATTTAAACATGGATATGGGTAGAAATTGTGGGATTTTTGGTAAAAAAAACCTAGAATTTGGTATTTTTGGATTTGACCACGAAATTGGACATGAAATTAGGAATAAATTATATATTTGGGTTCGTGGCGTAATGGGTAATGATTATCTTCAAGAATTTTTGGAATCCGGGCACGTAGGCCTGAGAGTTGACTTTGTTGACTTTTCGAGCGGAGTTAGAAATTATTATAAATTATTAAATTATACGCATTTGAGTATATTTTGATTGATTTACACATTGTTTGACTAGTTTCAGATCGTTTGGCTTTGAATTGAAGAGTTAGAGAGGCTTTGTAGATGGTTATTGGAACTTCGTAGCGAGGTAAGTCTCTTATCTAACCTTGTGACGGAAAAATTACCTCCTAGGTGATATAATTGTTACGTGCTACTATTTGTGGGTGTTACGTACGCACGAGGTGACGAGAGTCCGTACGTAGCTAAGTCATGTTTATGTCCGGGTAGACTCAGGATTCTATCATGTAATATTTGAATTATTTGAACTCCATTTGCTAGCTTAAATAATTGAATTTATAATTGAAATTTGTTTAGAAATACATATATATATATTTGGCTGAGCTTTATCACCTTGAGTTGTTGACCAAGAGTAGATTTATCTCCTTGAGTTGTTGGCCAATTATTTAAAAAACGGTAAAGGTTATATTCATTTTATGCTCTTGTATTTGTATTGTAAGGACGTGACTCGTAATTCGATAAGTTCCTTCCTTTCTTCTGGAGTGGGCCGAACGTCTCGGCAGTATATTGAGATGCATCTTTGGTTCGTACTGGTTGATCCTCAGCAGTGTACACACCACTTTGGATCGGGTCGTACGACCTCAGCATAATCGTACGTTATATTGCTAGCAGTCCGAATATTTACAAATTATTTTTTCCTTCCACTAATGCCTGGCAATTTATATGGTATTCCTTATCCGTTTGATAATTGCACTTGATGAGCTGTTGAGATAGAATACGAGATTGAGAAATTTATATCATTTAAAGAAACTTTGGAAGATTATGTAAATTGCAGTTTTACCCCATTATTACTGTTGTGCTTCATATCCGTGTGATTTATCATACTGCTTTATTGGACCTCTAGTAAGTATCGATGTCGACCCCTCGTCACTACTTCTCTGGGGTTAGGCTTGATACTTACTAGGTACGCATTGATTTACCTACTCATGTTACACTTTTGCATTAAATGTGCAGAATCTGACAGGTTCATTTGGTGGTCATCTTGGCGCGTAGGCGCAGTTGCTGATGAGACTTTTGGTGAGCTACATTCCAGGCTACGTATCGCAGCCCACAGAGTCTCCATCGTACTATTTACTTTATCTTGTCTTATTTACAGTTTGGATAGATATTGTATTACTATTGTACTCTTTAGTAAATATTCATACACTTGTGACTCCTGATTTTGGGGATACTCTAGTGATCGTTATGGTTCGGCTTAATATTATCTTCTTTTATTTTATATCTTACTAATATATTAAGTATTCATGATTTTTAAACGCATTGAATCCTTTACTTAATAAGACATATGATTTTAAAAATTAAAAAAATGAATAATTAAGCTAATATTTCACCGTTGGCTTGCCTAACGGCGACGTTGAGCACCATCACGACCGACGTTGGGCACCATCACAGCCTATAGTGGATTTTGGGTCGTGACAAATATGATAGGGATTCAACCCTTGATCAAGAAGAAGAAGACCGTTAGCGAGAGGAGAAGAAGATAGAAAATAAAGAAGGAAGAGTTGAGTTTCTCGTTCAATCAACTACTGGAATAGTACAAAACTACTATTTATAACTACTGACTAATACTGGATTATTATACAAATAATAACAATTTAATATTTAAGAAATGACAATGCTGCCCTTGTATTATTTAACAACTACAAGTAGGACAAGACATCGATCAACCATTGGGTCAAATGAGCATGAGCAATAGACGTGCTTTCTCTTTCGAATGGGTAAAGGCACATTTTGAATTGTAACTCTCCATTTCATTCTTTTATTGTTTATAAAGTAAGAGGTTTAGCCTACTGAAAAATTTAAAAGAAAACTCTCCTTTCTTCGCTGTATTATTTTTCCAAAACAAACATAAGGGTCAAATATGATTTACTTCATCATTTGAATTTCCCGAAATTCTGTAATTTGTAATGCCACTATTACATAATAATTTTTCCGTTTTATTATGGGAGGAATTAATCCATAATCGTAAGCAATGTGAGTGTATTGAATTCCTTAAGGACACACGATTAATCCTATGCGCGCGGAATAATTTAACACTTCTGGTTATTAGTTTTTCATTTTTCTGTCGGTACTTATTTTTGAACATAGATTATAACATATATCACCAAATCACAACTCGTAGAACATAAAAACATGGATAGACTCGCGTCTCTCCGCTGTGGAAGGGGATCTAACCCTTCTTAGTCGGGGCATCAATTAGTCGTCATGCATTCTCTTTAAGTACTTTGCGATTGCTAATCTCACAAGATGTTTGATCTCACTCTTGCTCATATTATTGTATTTTACTGATTTTGAACAAAAGAGGCTATCTAGTATTTCAGAACAGATTAATAAAACCTCCATCTCGCCCACTCTACTCTGCTCGAATTTTCTAATAAGAATAACACAAGTACAGAAATAAATATTAAATTCCTTAAGATTGTTATTCCCGGTCAATATTGTTGTATTTGTAAATATTAATTCTGCAAAATATAAGTTAACGTAATGAAACAATAATAATAAATTCGAGCCCACTGAATTCACAGTGTTTCCTTAAGGAATTTAATCCCCTCCTAGTACCCAAGGTAATGGATTATTTCCTCCCAGGATAGAACGAATAACACACTGGTGTAGCGGTACTTCAAACCCCAGTGTTTCGGCGAACACAAAGTTCGGTAGCAAATCACACTTACAGTTGCTTTGTTTGAAGTTAAAAAACAATGCAGAACGAAGGAGTATATACTCAGAAAAACGTATGGAAGTTCTGAGAGGAAGGAGTGCAATGTATAGCCAATTTGTTGAGCGAATTGTATGTTGAGTTGAGTATTTCTTCAACATTTGCTGCTCATATATATATAGCAGCCAAGAAGGAGTGCAAGACCAAACGTCCACCCTTCATGGTGGATCAAGCATTACATATTTGTGGAGCAAGCACTTCATATTTGTGGAGCAAGCACTTCATGGTGGGAAGACCATTATCCGGCTGCCAAATTATCAATACACGGATTGGAAAATATCCGTTTACAAATACGGATAATCTTACGTTAATATTTACTATTAACAAATAAATTTGGTCCAAAAAATTAATCAATCAATCATTTGACCAAATCCAAATCCAAATCCAAATCCAAATCCAAATCCGAAGCCGAAGCCGAAGCCGAAGCCGAAGCCGTAGCCGTAGCCGAAGCCGAGCCGAGCGAGCGAGCGACGACGACGGCGCGAGGCTTGCTTTCTTCTTAACTCTTTAAGAGCTACAAGAAGAGCAATTATATATATACCCACCAAAAATGTCTTCCACTTTCAATATGGGACAATGTCTCATTGTTAAGAGGGGGAAACTTAAAATTTTACTCAAAATTTCATTTTCCCTCCATTTCCCATTCACCCTCATTTTAAGAATATTATATCTTAAAATAAAATCTCAACAATCCCCCACATGAATGGGGAATGGCTATATCACGGAAGTATGCATGAAAAACTGTGTGATTTACAAGCAAGGATTAATTGCATCTGGATAAGTAGGTTTCCCTTTGAACTTTCCGTAGTAAACTTATGTCGGATATACTCGGTCAATCGGTAGATTTGATATCTTTGAACCGTCGATCTTTGGTGTATACCTAGACAACCATAAGTCACACAATCAACCCTTAACCGTCTTTGGTTCTCATTGTTGTGTTCGTTTCAGCCATGAACACCGCCTGGTTTCATAAGTGCGTAGAGAACTGGCCTTACAAAGTTCTCCTTGAAGCGGCTCACACTTCACACTTAAATAGGTGATTCCTAAACGTGTCATCCTGTAGATACACTATTTGATATACCCCGTATCAAATTTAGAAATCATTAAAAAGCCTTAATGCTTTATCCTTGGTACTGAACATTGTCTCATCACGAGAATGGACTAAAATTTTATTTGACAATGTTGAACCGTCATTAATGACTTTGTTTGATCTCTTTGAACCTAGATCTTGGGATCTCCAGTCTTCTAGGTAGAGTTACCGCCACAATGACTTGTTCTCGGCCATAGCCCCATTCCCCTTGATGATTTCTCAACTACCTCTCTAGTTAGGCCTTTTGTAAGTGGATCCGACACATTATCACTTGACTTAACATAGTCAATTGTGATAATTCCTCTAGAGAGTAATTGCCTAACGGTTTTATGTCTTCGTCGTATATGACGAGATTTACCGTTATACATGACGCTCCCAGCCCTTCCAATTGCCGCTTGACTATCACAATGTATGCATATTGGTGCCAACGGTTTGGGCCAAAATGGAATGTCTTCCAAGAAATTCCGGAGCCATTCAGCTTCTTCACCGGCTTTATCTAAGGCTATGAATTCAGCCTCCATTGTAGAGCGGGCAATACATGTTTGTTTGGACGACTTCCAAGATACCGCTCCTCCACCAATAGTGAATACATATCCACTCGTGGACTTAGAATCAGTTGAACCGGTGATCCAATTTGCATCACAGTATCCCTCAATCACCGCAGGGAAATTACTGTAGTGCAATTCAAAGTTCTGGGTATGTTCTAAATATCCCAAAACTCGTTTCATTGCCATCCAATGAGATTGGCCTGGATTGCTCGTATATCGACTCAGTTTACTTATAGCACAAGCTATGTCTGGTCGTGTACAATTCATGATATACATTAAGCATCCCAATACACGAGCATAATCCAATTGTGATATGCTTTGGCCTTTGTTCTTTGCTAATGCAAGATTCACGTCAATTGGAGTCTTTGCAACTTTAAAGCCCAAGTGCTTGAATTTTTCAAGTACTGTCTTAATATAATGAGATTGTGACAATGCCAGACCTTGAGGAGTCTTATTGATCTTAATTCCCAGAATTAAATCAGCAACTCCCAAGTCTTTCATATCAAACTTGCTATTGAGCATACGCTTAGTAGCATTTATGTTGGCAATGTCATTACTCATTATCAACATATCATCCACATATAGGCAAACAATGACTATGTGATTTGGAACATTTTTAATGTACACGCATTTATCACATTCATTTATCTTAAAACCATTTGACAACATTGTTTGGTCAAATTTCGCATGCCATTGTTTGGGTGCTTGTTTTAGTCCGTAAAGAGACTTAACAAGTCTACATACCTTCTTTTCTTTACCTGGAACCACAAACCCTTCAGGTTGTTCCATGTAAATTTCTTCCTCCAACTCTCCATTTAAGAAGGCCGTCTTAACATCCATTTGATGAATTTCAAGACCATACACTGCAGCTAATGCTACTAACATCCGTATGGACGTAATTCTTGTAACTGGAGAGTATGTATCAAAGTAGTCTAGACCTTCTCGTTGTCTATACCCTTTGACTACGAGCCTTGCCTTGAATTTATCAATAGTGCCATCATCTTTGATTTTTCTCTTAAAAATCCATTTAGAACCCAAAGGTTTATTTCCAGGAGGAAGATCAACCAATTCCCATGTATGGTTGTTCAATGTGGATTCTATTTCACTATTGACTGCCTCTTTCCAAAACAATGATTCCGAAGAAGTCATAGCTTCTTTAAATGTTTGAGGCTCATTCTCCAATAAGAAAGTCACAAAATCTGGTCCAAATGAAGTAGACGTTCTTTGACGTTTACTACGTCTTGGATTCTCCTGATTACATGTACTTTCTTTTGTTTCTTCCCGAGGTCGTTTAGATCCTTCACCAAATGACTCACATTCCTTTTTATACGGATATATATTTTCAAAAAACTCAGCATTATCTGATTCTATAACCGTATTATTATGAATGTCGGGATTTTCTGATTTATGAACCAGAAATCGATATGCTTTACTATTTGTCGCATATCCTATGAAAACACAATCAACGGTTTTCGGTCCTATCTTTACCCTTTTGGGTTTAGGAACTTGCACTTTTGCCAAACACCCCCACACTTTAAAATAATTCAAGTTGGGCTTCCTTCCTTTCCATTGTTCATAAGGAATGGATTGTGTTTTGCTATGGGGCACTCGATTTAATATTCGATTAGCCGTAAGAATGGCTTCCCCCACAAGTTCTGTGGCAAACCAGAACTTATCAACAACGCATTCATCATCTCCTTTAATGTGCGATTCTTTCTTTCCGCAATCCCATTAGATTGGGGCGTGTAAGGGGCTGTTGTTTGATGAATAATTCCATATTCTAAACATATTTCTTCAAAAGGAGATTCATATTCACCACCCCTATCACTTCTTATCATTTTTACTTTCTTGTTAAGTTGCGTTTCAACTTTATTTTTGTATTGCCTGAATGCGTCTATTGCTTCATCTTTACTATTCAGTAAGTAAACATAGCAATATCGAGTACCATCGTCAATAAAAGTTATGAAATACTTCTTTCCACCGCGAGATGGTATTGACTTCATGTCACAAATATCTGTGTGAATTAAGTCTAAAGGATTTGAATTCCTTTCAACTGACTTATAAGGATGTTTAACATACTTACATTCCACACATATTTGACATTTTGATTTTTCGCATTCAAACTTGGGCAGTACTTCCAAGTTAATCATTTTCCGCAAGGTTTTATAATTGACATGACCCAAACGTACATGCCATAAATCATTTGACTCAAGTAAGTAAGAAGAAGCTGAAATATTATTATTATTTTCAACAACCATTACATTTAGATTGAAAAGGCCCTCGGTGAGGTAACCTTTTCCCACAAATATTCCATTCTTACTAATTACAACCTTGTTGGATACAAAAACGCACTTAAAACCGTGCTTAACAAGAAGTCCAGTAGAGACTAAATTCTTTCTCATTTCGGGAACATGAAGGACATTGTTCAAAGTCATGACCTTGCCAGAAGTCATTTTTAGAAATACCTTCCCATATCCTTCAACTTTTGTTGTTGAAGCATTTCCCATATAAACTGTCTCTCCGGGTTCAGCAAGAGCATAGGTAGCAAAAGCCTCTCTAACTGCACAAACATGGCGAGTGGCTCCTGAATCAAACCACCACAGTTTAGGATTTCCCACCAAGTTACATTCAGAGAGCATGGCACACAAGTTATCAACATCATCATGGTTTACTACCATGTTTGCTTGACCCCTTTTCTTGTCTTTCTTCGGAGCACGACACTCCGTAGATTTGTGTCCGGTTTTCCCACAGTTGTAGCAGTTTCCACTGAACCGCTTCTTACTTGGGTTGTATTTCGGACCAGAAGCCTTCTTCCTCTTTTTGTTAGCTTCAACAATATTTTCTCCCATTATTGTTGAATTTCCACGGCCTCTCCTTTCAGCAGCTTTATTGTCCTCTTCGATTCTCAACCGAACAATGAGATCTTCAAGGGACATTTCCTTTCGTTTGTGTTTCAAATAATTTTTGAAGTCCTTCCACAACGGAGGCAACTTCTCAATCATTGCTGCTACTTGGAATGCTTCGTTGATTACAAGACCTTCAACAAGTAGATCATGAATAATCACTTGCAATTCCTGGACTTGAGTAATAACAGACTTGCTATCTATCATTTTGTAGTCCAGAAATTTTGCGGCAACGAATTTCTTCATCCCGGCATCTTCAGTCTTATATTTCTTTTCAAGCGCATTCCACAATTCTTTGGATGTCTCCATGCTACTGTATACATTATACAGATTATCATCCAGTCCGCTAAGAATATAATTCTTGCATAAAAAATCAGAATGCTTCCACGCTTCAATCACGAGAAAGCGTTCATTATCTGGAGTTTTATCCGGCAGATCAGGAACATCTTCCTTGATGAACTTCTGTAGACATAACGTAGTTAAGTAGAAGAACATCTTCTGCTGCCAGCATTTGAAATCAATCCCGGAAAATTTTCCGGGTTTTTCTGCCGGTGCCAACGCCGGTATTCGGCTTGTCGTTGCGTTGGCAGTCGCCATCGGAACAGCTTGGTTTTCGTTTTCAATCATCATCTTTTTCAGAAAAGAATGACACAAACAAACGTTTAATACACGTTTTCAAACTGGAGTAAAAATCACGTAGATTTTAATATCCAACAAAACGCCACGAAGGCTTAACTCTCCAAAACGGGAGTACACAAACCACAAAGGTTTTAGTTTGCAGAATAATAAGAATAACACAAGTACAGAAATAAATATTAAATTCCTTAAGATTGTTATTCCCGGTCAATATTGCTGTATTTGTAAATATTAATTCTGCAAAATATAAGTTAACGTAATGAAACAATAATAATAAATTCGAGCCCACTGAATTCACAGTGTTTCCTTAAGGAATTTAATCCCCTCCTAGTACCCAAGGTAATGGATTATTTCCTCCCAGGATAGAACGAATAACACACTGGTGTAGCGGTACTTCAAACCCCAGTGTTTCGGCGAACACAAAGTTCGGTAGCAAATCACACTTACAGTTGCTTTGTTTGAAGTTAAAAAATAATGCAGAACGAAGGAGTATATACTCAGAAAAACGTATGGAAGTTCTGAGAGGAAGGAGTGCAATGTATAGCCAATTTGTTGAGCGAATTGTATGTTGATTTTTTTTTTTTTCAACATTTGCTGCTCATATATATATAGCAGCCAAGAAGGAGTGCAAGACCAAACGTCCACCCTTCATGGTAGATCAAGCATTACATATTTGTGGAGCAAGCACTTCATATTTGTGGAGCAAGCACTTCATGGTGGGAAGACCATTATCCGACTGCCAAATTATCAATACACGGATTGGAAAATATCCGTTTACAAATACGGATAATCTTACGTTAATATTTACTATTAACAAATAAATTTGGTCCAAAAAATTAATCAATCAATCGATCATTTGACCAAATCCAAATCCGAATCCGAATCCGAAGCCGTAGCCGAAGCCGAGCCGAGCGAGCGAGCGACGACGACGGCGCGAGGCTTGCTTTCTTCTTAACTCTTTAAGAGCTACAAGAAGAGCAATTATATATATACCCACCAAAAATGTCTTCCACTTCCAATATGGGACAATGTCTCATTGTTAAGAGGGGAAAACTTAAAATTTTACTCAAAATTTTATTTTTCCTCCATTTCCCATTCACCCTCATTTTAAGAATATTACATCTTAAAATAAAACCTCAACATGTCTATGGTCCCGGTAAACTTTAGTATATATAGTTTGATTTTGTGGTTGAAAAATATATGTTAAGATTACGTTTACACGTGACATATTCTTATTAGAGGAATTATGTAAAACAATTTTTTGTTGTAAGGATTTTTCATGTGTTAGATTGTGGTTCATAAATAATCTGTATAAAATTCTATCAATTATTTAGAACCGTGAAATTATATGATTTTCAAATAAATTACATAAACAATAATTTCAATCAAGAAAACTTGTCTGAATCCATGATGTGTTTTCTTTATAATATTGAGGGGAAGCCTTCTTCGGAGTCATTGTTCTTGAGAAAAATCAGTACTTCTCTCTCTTTGCCTTTTCTGTATTCTTTTTAGAATAGAATGTGATGGAGTTACGTTATTAATAGGCAGAGAGGGGGACCATCAGTTAATTCTCACTTTCCATCAAAGTGGGTTAGTGGGAAGTTATAACCATAATTAATTTTCCTTAATTTTATCCAAATACTTATTTAACAAAATAATTTATTAAACCAAAATACTTCATATGCCACACATGGGCCATATTTTACATTCTCCCACTTGGCGCACCTGATATTATTCACTTAATGATTTAATAAATATTTCAATTATTATGTGCACAATAAAATATTAAATTCTCCTTTCATTGGAAACATCACTCATTGTTATTGAATAAGTAAACTAATATGAGTCATGGTGGTCGTACATCACTTACTGGATATAGTCCTTTCCATGTACTACAATATCAGTCTATTACTCAATACAACCTGTAAAAGTAGTACTTAATTGGTCCAACGTTAATGCTTAAAATATCTTTATCTAAGCCAGAACATTTCATCGTTATTCTCAACATTATGTATACAAGATAAAATATGTATAGAATACCAAAAATATATGCTTAAATGAGCTCAAAGTGTCAATTTCATAAATATACCTTTACATAAAGTCATACATTGCTATTAAAAATACCCATTCTTTCAACATGTTCAATAAATATTTTGGGTGGTAATCTTTTCGTCAAAGGATCGGCAATCATAAGTTTAGTGCTTATATGTTCAATTGACGCTTTATATTTCCGGACTTCTTCTTTGACGTCAAAGTATTTCACTTTCATATGCTTAGCACTCTTCGAATACTTGTCGTTCTTAGAGAAGAAGACTACTGCAGAATTATCACAATAAATTTTCTTGGTAATATTGTCGACTAATGTAAGTCCTGGAATAATGTTTCACAACCAATTAGCCTGAACTGTAGCCTCAAAAACATGCCACAAATTCAATTTTCATGGTGGATGTAGCTATAACAGATTGCTTCACACTCCTCCATTATAATGCTCTTCCAGCTAACAGGAACAAATAACCAAATGTTGATTTTCTTGTATTCATAGAACCAGCATAATCTGAATCTGAATATCCAATCACGTCAAGATGACCAGATCTTCGATAAGTGAGCATATAATCTTTCATTCCTTGCAAGTATCGCAACACTTTCTTTACAACTTTTCAGTGGTCCATCCCTGGATTACTTTGATATCTGTCCAGCATTTCAATAGCAAAACTGATGTCTGGTCTCGTACATGTTTGGGCATACATTAAGCTCCCAACTATAGATGCATAAGAAATATCTTTCATTTGCATACATTCCAATTCTTTATTTTGGACATTGACTGAGACTAAATTTATCTCCTTTCTTAATTGGAACGGGACTTGATGAGCATTTTTCCATTCTAAATCTCTCTAATACTTTATTAATATAGGTTTTTTGAGACAACCCCAATAATCCTTGTGATCTATTTTGGAATATTTCTATCGCGATCACACAGGATGCCTCTCCCATATCTTTTATTTCAAAGTTGTTCGAAAGAAATTTCTTGGTGTCATGCATCATACCAAGATCATTAGTAGCAAGCAAGATGTCACGATCCAAAACCCATAATAGATCGCGACGGCACCTAACGTCGTCGTTAGGCAAGCCCAAAAGTGAACCGATAGTTTAATTACCCCCTTATAAAATTTTAAACAAAAGTTTACTTTTTAAAAGAACGAAATAAGTAAGATCTCATGCAACCGTACATACTATTTTCTCAACAAAATACCAGTGGGATAACTACATCCATTGTAGTGATAGTAATGAAAAGTACAACAATACATAAATATTAAAAGTCCCCAAAACCCAATGCCACAAGTGCATGAGCAATCTAGAAAGTATACAAAACTAATACAACTACTACCTAAAAGGGGATAGACAGAAATATAAACAAGATAGAGGGAGACTCCGGTGCTGCAGATCGTAGCAAGGCAAGCAGCTCACCACTAAGTCTCCGTAGACGTATGGCTGTGCACCCATGCAATCACTGGTAGTACCTGTCTCTTTACCTGCACATTCAACGCAGAAATGTAGCGTGAGTACGAAAAACAATGCGTACCCACTAAGTATCTAGTATAACCTTGAAGAAGTAGTGACGAAAGGTCGACTTGATATTTACTAGAGGTCAAACAGTAATATAAATACATAAAGTAGACATGGTGAGTGTACAACAAGTAGCAATGAAGCATATAAAAGTAATTATAGTAATTCCACATATGAGTCTATATCAAATCACTAAATGTGTCATAACCGGTCTTCAAGGCGCTAACTCAATTGTTACCAAACAAAATCCAGTCTCAAATATTAAGCACAAAACTGATGAGGCGAACAGCCTGATCCCATAGGAATAGTGATACTCAGTACTGCCAAGGCGAACGGCTCGATCCCATAAGAATAGTGTTATTATACTGCCAAGGCGAACGACCCGATCCCATAAGAGTAGTGTTACCATACTGCCGAGGTGAACAACTCGATCCCATAAGAGTAATTATTTCATTGTCGAGGCGAACGGCCCGATCTCATAAGAGCAGAGAAATTTACCTCGCATGCGAAAACATATGCGAAACGAGAAGACACAGATCTATAGTTTATCAAATTTTTCCCAATTTTTTCAAAGTAAGAGGCTAACTCAGTATCTTTATTAAAATCCTCAATCTCAGTCATAATCAAGAAAATTAATACACATGATAGGCATAAATAACACAATTAAAGGTATACTGTGAATCTAAGTCTACCCGGACATATCATGACTATAGCTACATACAGACTCTCGTCTCCCTGTGCATACGTAGCTCCCCACAACAAGTAACACAAAATAATTAATACACCTAAGGGGATAAGTTCCCTCTTAAAGGGTTAGGCAAGAGACTTACCTTGATTCTAAGTCCTAAATTTGGCTCTTCAACCTCACTAGAACTGCTCAAATGACGTCGAGGACTCTGAAACTAACCAAAAGTTGTATAAACTAACAAATATATGCTCAAATATTCATAATTTAGCTATTAAACTAATTTCCCAACCAAATTCGGGGAGTCCATAAAATTCACCCCCGGGCCCACGTGCCCGGATTCCAAAGTTTTTTGAATATAAATGTTATCCATGATATCACGAACTCAAATATATAATTTGTTCCCAATTATATAATCAATTTCGTGGTCAAATCTTATTTTTTACTAAATCCTAGGTTCCAACAAAATCCCACCTTAATTTCACGTTAAATCTACTCATAATCCGTGTATTTAACTCAAGAATTGATAGAGATCATTTACCTCTTGTTGTTGATGAAACTCCCCCCACAAAATGCTCTCCAAATCGCCCAAGACCAAGTGAAAAAAGAGAGAAACGAGACAAGTCTCGTATTAAAATTCAAGTCTGCCTAGTAATCCCTCTTCGCGATCGCGGAAAATGCCTCGCGATCGCGAAGGCCAAAATTCCACAACCCAAAATCCTCATTCGCATTCGCGGCCCGGCGGTCGCGTTCACTATGCATCACTGCCCGGCCTTTCGCGTTCGCGATCCCCAAGTTGCGTTCACGTAGGCCAAAAGCCTCCTGCCCAGTTTCCTCTATTTCCTCATCACGATCGTGGTTGGGCCTCCGCGTTCGCAAAGCACTACCAGGCTAACCTTCGCGATCGCGGACCCTTCTTCACGTTTGCGTAGGGCAATCAGCTGCTCCTCCAATTTTCCTTCTTCCCGATCGCGGGACCATCTTCGCAATCGTGAAGCACACTAGCACACCAGCATTTTTCAGCCAAGTTCAAATATGCTCCGGGTGGTCCGAAGCACACCCGAGCCATCCGGGACCCTGTCCAAATGCACGATTAAGTCCATAAACACATTATGGACCTACTCAAAGCCTCAGAACACATAAAACAACACTAGAATCAAGAATCGCACCTCAAAACTTCATTAATCAACTTCTAAGCTTTAAACTCATCTCAACCATCTCCGAACGCGTCAAAACATACTTAGACAACTCGGAATGACGCCAAATTTTACGCACAAGTCATAAATCACTATGGATCGGAATCCCTAACGGACCTCGATAACACCAAAGTCTACTCCAAACCAAATTTAAAGAACTAGAAAATCTTCCATGAACCAACTTTCAACATTAAGCGCTGAAACACTCCCGGGTCAACCGAAACTCGATCCAAAGAAACGCCTAAGTACAAAATCATCATACAAACCTATTGGAACCATCAAATCCCAGTTCCTAGGTCGTTTACTAAAATTATTGACCCAAGTCAAACTTGGCCACTTTAGGCCACTATTAAGGAACTAAGTGTTCTGATTTCAACTTGAACCCTTCCAAACCCGAACCAACCATCCCCTCAAGTCATAAAATAGTAAAAGCACATACGGAAAGTCTTAATTAGGGGAACGGGTATCTAAAATGCAAAACGACTGGTTGGGTAATTATATTCTCCACCTCTTAAACAAATATTCGTCCTCGAACAGGTCTAGAATCATATCTGGAGTGCTGAATATGTGTGGATATCTTCTCTGCATGTCCTCCTCGGTCTCCCAAGTCACTTCCTCGACTGGTTGACCCCTCCATTGGACCTTTACTGCAGAAATCTTCTTAGACCTCAACTAGCGAACCTGCTTGTCAACAATGGTAATTGGCTCCTTCTCGTAACCCAAACTCTCATCTAGCTGAACCGTGTTATAATCTAACACATGCGACCTGTCGGCATGGTACTTTCGGAGCATAGACATATGGAAGACCAGATGAACCCTTGATAGGCTGGGAGGCAAAGCAAGCTCATAAACAACCTCCCTAATTTGCCTCAACACCTCAAATGGGCCAATAAACCTCGGACTCAGCTTGCCCTTCATTCCAAACCTCATGATACCTTTCATCGACGAGACTTTCAAGAGAACCTTCTCGCCCACCATAAATGATAAATCACGCGCCTTCTGATACGCGTAATTATTTTGTCTGTACTGCACTATGCGAAGTCGTTCTTGAATCAACTTCACCTTCTCTAAGGCATCTTTTACTAAATCAGTGCCATATAACCTTGCCTCACCGGGCTCAAACCATCTGATGGGCGAACGACATCGCCGACCATATAAAGCCTCAAATGGAGCCATCTCGATGCTGGAATGATAATTGTTGTTATAAGCAAACTCGGCCAAGGTCAAGAATCGATCCCACTGCCCTCCGAAGTCAATATCACACGCTCTGAGCATATCCTCCAAAATCTGAACTGTCCGCTCCGACTGCCCGTCGATCTGCGGGTGAAAGGCTATGTTGAGCTCTACTCGGGTACCCAACTCGCTCTGTATTGCTCTCTAGAAATGCGAAGTGAACTGAGGGACTCTATCTGATATGATGGAAACAGGCACACCATGCAACCGGACAATCTCCTAAATGTAAATCTAGGCCAACCTCTCTGAAAAGTAAGTAGTCACCACCAGAATAAAGTGTGCCGACTTGGTCAGCATGTCGATAATGACCTAAACGGCATCAAACTTCCTCAACGGCTGCAGCAACACAACTACGAAGTCCATAGTGATGCGCTCACACTTCCATTATGGTATAATCATCTGCTGGAGTAGGCCACCTAGCCTTTGGTTCTTATACTTAACCTACTGGCAATTTAGACATCTCGCTACATACTCAACTATGTCCTTCTTCATCCTCCGCCACCAATAATGTTGCCTCAGGTCGTGATACATCTTCGTAGCACCTGGATGAATAGAATTACCGAGAAATGTGTGCCTCTTCTAGAACCTTCACCCTCAAGCCATCAATATTAGGAACACATAGGCTACCCTGGAGTCGCAGAACACCATCCTCACTGATAGTAACCTCCTTGGCACCACCCTGTAGTACCTCAAAACCTCATTAATAAACCTTTAAGCTTCAAACTCATTTCAACCAACTCCTAACGCGTCGAAATATACTTAGACAACTCGAAATGACGATAAATTTTATGCACAAGTCATAAATCACCATGACCTATTCTCAGGCTCGGAATCACTAACGGACCTAGATAACGCCAAAGTCTACTCCAAACCAAATTTAAAGAACTAGAAAACCTTCCATGGTCCAACTTTCAACATTAAGCGTTGAACGCTCACGGGTCACCTGAAACTCGATCCAAAGACACGCTCAAGTCGAAAATCATCATACAAACCTATTGGAATAATCAAATCCCCGTTCCGAGGTCGTTTACTAAAAATATTGACCCAAGTCAAACTTAGCCACCTTAGTCCACTATTAAGGAACTAAGTGTTCTGATTTCATCCTGAACCCTTCCAAACCCGAATCAACCATCTCCGCAAGTCTTAAAATAGTAAAAGCACATACGAGAAGTCTTAATTAGGGGGACGGAGATCTAAAAAGTAAAATGACTGGTCGAGTCATTACACAAGATATTATCAACATACAAGACTAACATAATAAACTTACTCTCACTAACCTTCAGATATATACACCAATCAACAGTGATTTCCTTAAATCCAAAGGTAACAATAGTTTCATCAAATTTAAGATACCATTGTTAGAAAGCTTGTTTAAGTCCGTATATTGATTTCTTAAGTTTACACACTATGTGTTCCAGAGCTAGAGAGAGAAGGAAGGGCACTAACATCTCCATACTTAAAATTCTTGCTCAAGCTTTGGGAATTCAAGGGAGGAACTCACAGGGTCTTCATTTAAAAGGTAAGGTTCTACTCCCTAACCCTCAATTTCGGAGTTGAACTGAAATTAGGTAATGAGAAGTATGATTCTTGGGTGTGGGAGTTGTTCTTTGTGCATGCATATACCAACAAGGGTGATGGGGATGTTGTTGAACTAGAATGGGTGAACGATGGGTTGTGGGATGAAGGAATTCCACCATAGAAACCTTGTAGTCGAATTGCACACCTAGTGGTAAACCCCTCTAGTTGATCCATATAAACTTCTTGCTCTAAATTTCCATTCAAAAATACAGTTTTTACATCCATTTGATGTAGCTCTAAGTCATAATGAGCTACTAAAGCCATTATAATTCTGAGTGAATCCTTTCTAGAGACTAGTAAAAAGGTTTCTTTATAGTTAATGCTATTTTTCTAAGTGAAACCTTTGGCAACAAGTCTGAACTTATGACGTTCAATGTTGCTATTTGAGTCGCATTGGGTCTTAAAAACCCATTTACACCCGACTCTTTTGCAACCTTTCGATAATTCAACAAGGTCCCAAACATTATTCTGTTCTACAGTCTTCAACTCATCTTTCATAGCATCTAACCATTTATCGAAATTATTACTTTCAATGGCTTGTAAAAATAAAACTAGATCATTATCAATTTTAAAGTCAATTTCTGACTCATAGATAAACTAAATAATCATCATAAATAGCAGATCTCTTTTGTCTTTAAGATCTTCTTAATGCTACTTAGGAGAAGTATAGGGTAGAAAAACTTGCACTCTGACTTCTTTAATTTCCACATTACGTGATTTTTTATCCCACTAAATTCACTATTCTCAATGAACTTGCATTTTCAATTTCAACTATTCTCGTATTGTGGTTAGGATAATAAAATCTATACCCTTTTGATTTTTCTGGATAACCAATAAAAAAACCATTGATTGTTCTTGAATCCAGTTTCTTTTCTTGTAGATTATAAATTCTTATTTCTGTCGGGCAACCCCAAATATATAAGTGGCTCAAACTAGGTTTCCTACTAGTCCAAAGTTCAAACAAAATCTTTAGAACTGCTTTGTTAGGAACCCTATTTAGTAAGAAAATGGCAGTCATCAATGCATACATCCACAATGAGATGAGTAGAGATGAATTACTTAACATACTCCTAACCATATCCATTAATGTCGCCTTTATGCGACAACATTTTGTTGTAGTGTTCTAGGTATTGCGTATTGAGCACATATGCCACGTTTTTCAAGGAATTTAACAAATGGACCAGAGTATTGTCTAGTTTCGTCATAACTTTCATAATACTCACCACCTCTATCTGACCTGATTATTTTCACCTTTCTGTCTTGTTGTCTTTCAACCTCATTAATAAATACCTCTAAGGCATTCACCGCTTGAAATTTTTCAGGCAACAAATGGACATATCCAAAACGTGAAAAGTCATTAATAAAGGTGATAAAGTATCTTTCCTTACCGAAAGAAGTGACATCAAAAGCACCACGTATATCAGTGTGTATAATTTCAAGAAGTTGTGTGCTTCTTGAAAGGATTTCATTCTTAACTAACCTTTCCAATCTTTCTTTGGATATGTGACTTAAACATTTATGCCACAAGTAAGCAAAATGTCCATTCACCAAACTACGTTTGGTTCCAACATTATGATGCAAAGTTAAGAGGTTTTAGGCAAATAGATTATCAAGAATCAATTTGTATAAACCATCACTAATAATATCATAACTAATTAGATGATTGTGCTTAAACAAACTGAAACATCAATTGCCAGTTAAAAAAATATTCAACTTTATTCAACTTAGACAAGAAAATTAAATTTCTTGAAAGAGAATGTACATTAAAAGTTTCAATCAAGTCTAAGTGACGCCCAATACCTAGTGTTGCCGACCAATTTTGACTCTCCATTTTAAAATTAATTTGTTTATACTTAATAATTTACAATAAATATTTTCAAAGTATTTTTCAGTAATGAATACCTATTTCTACAAATTAATTCAGTATTAGTTTTTGAAATTAATCATTTGGTATTAGTATTAAGTAATATATTTACTATTTTAGGATTATTAAAATAATATCTATGCGTAAGTTCTATAATTAATTCAATAAATTACTTCTTAAAATAGTTAATTAGTTTACTATTTCAATAAATCAAAATTAATATCCTAGTGAAGTATTTTTAGAAATAATTAATTAATTACAGTAATTAGTAGTATTTAACAATTATAATTTTTACTATATTTTATTTTTAATTAAATTAATTTCAAAAGGGATAAAGACCAAAAAGGCTACGATTGTAATTCCTTAACTAATTACAAAGTGGCTACCATTTAAATGATTTCTAGCCCACATACAAGGCCCAATTTGGACCTGACCCATTCCAAACACCCATCTATTTGCCACCTTGGTGATCTGTGACACCCTCTCTTAGCCAATGAGAGTGTGCCACGTCACTCGCCTCTCTCACTCACAGAACAAACACAAAGTCATCTGGGCCATTCATTTTTTAATCAATGGCCCATGATTTTCACTCCATTTTCTCTTTAATTATTAGATACTCAAACCATTTAATCCTAACCGCTGGATTACAGGAATCCAACGGACAACATAATTCCGCCCCAAAAATTTTTAATCCCTGATTTATCAGGGCCGTTGATCTAATGATCCAGTCGCCCAGGTTCTATCTGGCATTCTTAACACAGAGACCAACCAAACTCCCCCTAAACCCTAATCATTTCACTCAAAGACCTGGCCGCCTCCCTTCCCATTTCCTCTCTATTCTCTCAACTCTCATCACCCTAATCAGACAAGAAAACCTTGCACAAATTCGTGCAAGGTCTCAAATTGCCCAGAAAATGTTTCGTCTACCTTCATTACCCAGGATTCTCGTTGAATCCTTAATCATTTCGCCTTTGAAATTCAAAGCCCCAAATCTGAAAACCCTAATATGAAGATGAAACTTCAAATCAACCATGGCTTTTCAAATCCATGGCATGCATGGCCTTCCATTCTGTCCCTGCACCACGAAACTCATCATTCCTTTCTTTTTACGCCATTCGATTTCAAAAGCCCTATTTGAAGAGGTCATACCAAATGGTGAAATTTCAACTCGCCAGACCTCCTCCTCCGTCTTTTCAAATCAAAGGCGAGTCTAGGACGTTAGCTGATCTCAATGTTGATATTCAACACCCAAAGGTCAAATGCAATAACCTCTTGTTATTAGGGTTCTGACCAGCGATCCTTCGCACCTCATCAATTAGCTTCTCTCTTCTTATGTAAATCCCTAAATGATTTTACCTCTGTTTATTTCTAATTTCACTCAATCTTGCTACCATCATCAATCTTTCGTCACTCTCCACTATTATATTGAAATCTGTTGAACCATAGAGCCCTAATGGAACTATAAATAAAGCATCTAATGTTCTCACCTAACATCACGAAAAACACACAACCTAACATCACGAACCAACCATCGAATACTGAAAAGAAACACACAAAAACACTGAGAAGTTTAGGATTCCAAGCCCTAGGTTTCTTACTATTTTCTTTTCTTTTGCTGAGTTCTATTACTGGTCTAAACTTGAGGTTCCTGGGATCTTAAGCAACCGAAAAAAGCTCTCTTTTGATCTGCTGCTCTCAAAAAGGTCAGCACATCTCTCTTTCTTCTCTTTTGTTCATTTTATTTGAATATTGCAAGCATGCTAAGTTAGGTTCTAAGTATTACAATTATTTTATGGTGTTCAGTATGTCAATGTTTATGTTTTGTTAGATTAATATCTGCTTGTGACTAGTTTCTTGCTATGAGTCTCTAATTGATGATCAATTAAATCCTTAATTGATTCCTACTAATCTTGTTTCCTGAGTTTCTAACAGTCTATATGTTTAAGTTATTATATGTTCATGTTCACATGAACCTCATAGTTTTTATTGGTATGCAGTAACCTTTATCCTTACATGTTCCATCTCTGTTGCTTGTAAGTTTTTGAAGTTGAACTTATACTCTGATAACTATGATTGAATGAATGTGAAGGTGTTAAGTTTATGTCCTTTATCCTTTAAACCTTGAGCAACAACTCTAAGTCTTTCTGTTAGACTGTTTCTGAGTTGCCACTAGGGTCTTTCATTTTGTTTAGTTGCTTGTTGCTTCTGCTAATTTAATCTTGTTTGAACTAAATTTCTCCTTTCTTCTCCCAGTAATCCTATTGTACACATATGTTAAAGCTAACTTATCTTTCCTCATAATGTGATCATGATCCTATTTCTTTCTCTTTGTTGTAAAGACTGATAATTGGTTAGACTGAACTTAACTATTTTCTTGATTAGTCAACACCCTCAACAACATGTTTATCTGGTATCATGTCTCCTATCTCTTATCTTTAGGTTCATCATGTATCTTTTAAAAAGCTGGCATGCATTTTATCCTTTAAAAGGACCTAGTTACTTTGCCCTAGTTAAGTAATAACTTGTAAAAAGGGAAGCATGATCATCTTTGTATCCATGAACTAACTTAGAATCATGTTCTGAGTTAAACCTATCCTGATGTAATATCTTTCCCTTATCTATAACTTTTTCTTAATCTAATCCTACAAAAATGTGTAAAGTTTCCCCTGTTTACATAAGATCATTACTGCATTTGAAGTGTTTAAGTATCTAACTGAATACTGCATGTTCTTACTTAGTTCTTGATTATATATCTTGTCGAGAACTGCCTTATTCCTTGCTCTCCTGATAACTTTAAAGCCAAATCCAATCCCTATGCCTCATAAAGATCCTTGCTGATAGTATCTGAACTTGATGATTTGTTTGAAGCTAATACCATTAGGAGCAGGATGCTTAGGGATTCCCTGTTGTAGTCTGTAAATTTGTGGACCTATTGAGAATGTTGATCATGTCATAGATACCTTTGAAACCTCTATATATGCTGAGTTGTTGTTGTATAGCTTTACCTTTCCTTGGGGTATTGCTTTACTCTAAATTTAGACTTTTGCATGTTTGTGATGTTTCTGATGTTCACCTGTATGAGTTTCAGAATCAGATCTTTAGAATTAATGTGATATATGTTTGTTTGGTAATCTAGTATAGACTATATGTTCTTATGTTAGGAGGAAAGTATATTTTGTGGCAGGCTATGCTATAGCATTTAGTTTACATTGAAAGGGCCCCATTGACATTTAAACTCATAAAGAAAATATGTTGTTAGTGTTTAAGGGTATTTAGGAGTGGAGATCGACTCTAGGTTGGGCTACCCTCCTCGGCACAAGCATTGCCCTAGGCCTTGAGTCCTTTGGGAACTTTGAGGTGTTGGGGGATCCAAAGGGAGCATCGACCTTGGGGGGAGCTTACTCTTTAGCCCTTAATTCATTGATGCATTTAGTTCTTTGGGGGTTTAGTGTTTAATGACAACGAAAAGTTTTCAATGTAAATTATTTGCTAAGTAGAACCACCACATTAGTATAATTCCCCACAGTATTGATTATTCTTTTCTTGTTTCAATTATTCGTCTATATTCTTGTCATGTGTATTTGAATATGTTGAGAATGTGAGTATATTTCTAATGAACTTCTTTTATTTTTGGGCATGTATACATTTGGGTCTGCTGAATTCCTAAGGAACTCAGGCCCAAACTAGATTTGTTGCATCTTTAAAGAGTCTAGTCTTGCCATAGCCACACCTCTCAAATTGTTGGGCCTAGATTTTAAGGGGTGCCTAACACCTTCCCCTTAGAAGAACAAAAAACCTTACCCATAATCTCACCGGTTCGCAGACCAATAATGAATATAACTTAGTAATTAAATAGGTACCCTAATATACATTTAAATATTCGGTGGTGACTCTCTTTCATCAACAACAGAGAAACCACAAGTTGAATCCTCTCTTGACTAGTGCAAAATAGGGTGCAACAACATGGCGACTCTACTGGGGAACCCACACTTAGGTTTTGACCTTAGAAAACTTAGACTAATTTGGCTTTCTTGATTTATTTATGCCTTGCTTTGATTATAGTTGAAATTGCAATTACATGCTTAGTCCAATTCAAAAGTAGAAAATACTCTAATTTAGTAAAATAGGTCATACTGCATAAACCTTAAGTGAGTCGGTCCTTGGTACCGATACACAATTAGGAAAGCCACCCTGATGTCAACGGATCATGCACCCAACGACATAATTTATGTGGAAAGACAAACAAACTTGACAAGACACTTAAGGACCCGAAGCAATAATTACCCAAACATCTTTCTTTTACCCACATCAAAAAATGGAAATCAACCAAGACATTCCTCATATCGGCATGGTAATGGGAGAACCACATAAGTTGAAACAGCGGTGGAAGAATATTCGCCGGGAACATGGAGATGAGGTTCGGACGCACCTGGGGGCATTAACTGCATTGATGAACATTCGAGCATACTGGGTCCTCACTCGCCTATTGATAGAATCTTGGGATCCGACTAAGGTGGTGTTCAAATTTTCCGACTGTAATCTAGTACCGACATTGGAAGAAGTCACAAGTTTCACGAAGCAGCCATTAAATGGAAGAAAGCCAGTATTGCCAGTTACTATACCCGATTACTGGTTCTTGGATGCCTTAGGTATTACTAATAGCAGAAGCCTCAGAAGTATCAAGGACGGATGGGTGAGCCTCGACCAGATGTTCAACGGGTTTGGGCACCATGAAAGCTACAAATGGTATTCAAGGGAGTTTTAATGTGATCAAGCGACGTGGGAGAGTCTTAGGCCTATCACTTTCGCAATGGAACTGCTGGGATTATTGGTCTTCCTATAGCAAAGGGGCCGTATCAATATCAACCTGCTACCAGTGGTCCTGGCAACCTTCTGCATCAATCTTCAAGCTACTTTGGTGTCGATAGTGTTAGATGAGATGCTGAGAGCTTTGTCCGCATGTGCACGAGGGTATGATTTGTTTAGGGTTTGTAACTTGCTACTTCAGATTTGGGATACCGAACACTTCTTCCAGCGAGGGGCCACTATCGACTACTTCGTGGGTGTCAGCAATATGATCTGCAACCACAATGAAAGAATGACGCACTAGATCTCCCCATATGGGCAAGCAAAATAGAGGGAAACACTGACCAATCTGACAGGAGAATGGATCAACTGGAAAATCTCTTGGTTATGCGGAAGGGCAATCTTGAGGACTCCTCAGAAGTACTTCATTGAGTTGATTGGACTGGAAGGCATTCAACCATACTCACCCTTGTGGGTTCTTAGACAATTCGGGATGATCCAATATGTGCCTCTATCGACAAGGACGGCGTTGTACGAGGATGAGTACAATGGCAATATCCTAATTCCTAGGATAAGAAGACTGCAAGAAGAGTGGAATGACCTGGTAACAATGTCTATGGGTCAAAACTCATGGTGTAGTCCTGAGTATTACATATGGATTAACGAAGAAAAAGAACTGGCCCGCCCAAGTAGAGAGGGTATAGCATGGTTAGAGGATGCAGTGGTTGCTTTGCAGATTTACCATGAGATCCTGCTGCATTATCTTGTAACCACATCAATGCATCGTCAGGTGGTCCCAGAATCCATTGACCACATGTTGCCATATGTCGAAGAGGATGATCGGGTAGTAGAGTGCATCCTTGTTATGTGTGCCCAATGTAGATGGGTTGCATGAGTTTATTCTTCAGGAGGCTCACATTTCATAGTACTCCGTTCATCCGGGTGCTGCTAAGATGTCTCAAGACATGAGGCAACACTATTGGTAGTGGAGGATAAAGAAGTACATAGTGGAGTATGTAGCTCGGTACCTAAATTGTCACCAGGTGAAGTATGAGCATCAACGGCTAGGTGGATTACTTCAGAGGCTAGAGATTTCAGAGTGGAAATGGGATCGGGTTACTATGAATTTTGTTGTTGGGCTTCCACGGATTTAGAGGAAGTTCGATGGAGTATGGGTTATTGTGGATAAGTTGACCAAGTCGACTCATTTTATTCCCGTGGTGACTACTTACTTATCAAAGCAGCTGGCTCAGGTCTATATTCGCGAGATCGTCAGACTTTATGGCGTGCCAGTATCAATCATCTCTGACCTGCATATGCAGTTTACATCGCGGTTCTTGAGGGTCGTACAACGTGAGTTAGGCACATGGGTAGAGTTGAGTATAGAATTTCACCCTCAGATGGACGGACAATCCGAGCACACTATTCATATATTGGAGGATATGCTTCGTGCGTGTGTGATGAAGTTTGGGGGTTCTTGGGATCAGTTCTTGCCGCTTGCGGAGTTTGCCTACAACAACAGTTATCAGTCGAGCATTCAGATGGCCCCGTATGAGGCCTTGTATGGGAGGCAGTGTCAGTCTCCAATGGGTTGGTTTGAACCGGGCGAGGCTAGGATAGGCTATTGGGTACATATTTGGTTTAGGATGATTTGGAAAAGGTTAAATTGATCCAAGATTGGCTTCGCACAACCCAATATAGACAGGAGAGTTATGCGAATCGGATGGTTCATGACTTTTCATTCATTGTTGGGAGCGGGTCTTGCTTCGGGTTTCGCCCATGAAGGGTGTTATGAGGTTCGGCAAGAAGGGAAAACTAAGCCCTAGGTATATCGGACCTTTTGACATTCTCGAGAAGATTGGAGTGGTGGCCTACAAGCTTTCACTACCACCTAGTTTAGCTACAACTCATCTAGTATTCCATGTTTCTATGATCCGAAAATATCACAGTGATCCATCTCATGTGTTAGACTTCAGCAAAATCTAGTTGGATAAGGATTTGTCTTGTGTTGAGAAGCCAGTGGCCATGTTGGACCGGCAGGTCCGGAAGTTGAGGTCAAATGATATTGCTTCAGTGAAGGTTCAATTGAGGGGGTCATTCGGTCGAGGAGGTGACCAAGGAGACCGAGCACGACATGCAGAGTCGTTATCCTCATCTATTCACCACTTCACGTATGTCCTTATGCACATTCGAGGGCGAACATTTGTTTTAAGAAGGGGAGAATGTAATGACCCGATCAGTCGTTTTGTGTAATTATGCCTCGTTACCCTTTTTATTGCTTCACATTTATGTGTTTATGTATTTATGACTTGTGGAGTTGATTAGTTTCGTTCCGGAAAGCTTTCGGGTTGATTTGGACCCCTGATTCTAGACTTAGAAGTTTAAATTTGAAAATGTTGACCAAACTTTGACTTTTCTGAAAACGACCTCGGAACCATGTTTTTATGACTCTTATAGCTTTGTATCATGATTTAGGACTTGGGCGTATGCCCGGAATTGATTTTTGGAAGTCCGTAGGTTTATTTGTCGAAATTGGGCAATTTTAAGTTGAAACGTTTGACTGTAGGTTGACTTTTATCTATTGATCTCAGAATTTGGTTTTGGGACTTGGAATAGGTCCGTTATGTCATTTAGAACTTGTTTGCAAAATTTGACACCGTTTGGAGTTGATTTGATAGGATTCAGACGCTTAGTTGAAATTTTAGAAGTTCTTGAAAATCTCTTTGAAAATCATGCGTTCTAGAGTTCAATTCATACTTTTAGATGTTATTTTTTTGTGTTTTGATCGCGTGAGCGAGTTTGTATGATGTTTTTATACTTTTATTGAGGTTTGGTTTGGAACCCCGAAGGCTCGGGTGAGTTTCGAACCCTTAGCGGAGTGTTGTTAGAATTGAAAGTTGCTAGTTTTCTGCACAAACCTCAAATCTCGCAATTGCGAGGTCTGAGTTCGCATTTGCGAAGGTAGGCCAAGTCTGCTGGGTTCGCATTGGTGAACCTAGTGTTTGCATTTGCGAAGTATGTTGAGATGGGCTAGGATCGCAATTGCGATGATTTTTTCGCAATTGCGAGGGCAATAGTGGTTGCAAATGCGATCCAATATTTGCATTTGCGAAGAGTCCCTCAAGTCTTCAGTGTCTCAATTGCGAGGATTTATTCGCAACTGCGAGGGTTCGCAATTGCAAACCCATGTCGTAATTGCGACATCTGCAACTGATCAAATAGTTGTGAGATGGGATTTTTGAGTTCATTCTCTCATTTCTGAACCCTAGACTCGGTAGGAGGCGATTTGGAGAGGCGATTTTCACCTACAAACCTTGGGTAAGTGATTCTAATATATTTATAATCATATTCCATCAATATATCTTATATTTTAACATCAAAATCATGTGAATCAAAGTAAGAATTTGTGAAACTTTGTCAAGTTTTTGAAAAATAAGAAATTGAGTTTTGAGAGTCGATTTGGATTCGAATTTTGAAACTAATCACATATATGAACTCGTGGGGTCATGGGTAAACGGAATCTACCATTGGACCCGCGTTTTGACTGGGTGGGCCCTGAGTTGACTTTTGTTGACTTTTTTGGAAAAGTGTAAAAATCTTAACTTTATCTATTGCAATTGAATTCCCTAGCATTGTTTGATGATATTGAGTCGATTTTGGTTAGATTTGAGCCGCATGGAGGCAAAGTTTAAGGGAAAAGCTATTTTCGAGTGTTGAATTGGCCTAGTTGAGGTAAGTGTCTTACCTAATTTCACGTGGGAGAATTATCCCTTAGGATTGGTATTGTTTGATTCAATTGTGCTAAGTAAAATCCGTGCATGCAAGGTGATGAGTGGGTACACGGGTTGTACATAGTATTTGATCGGTTTAGGCTACTTAGACTATTTTCATGTTGTAATTGAAATGCCCTATTATGTTGTAAACTCGCATAATCCAATTATCCTTAATTGCCTTAGTTGACTTGTTTAGTAGTTGTTCTACATCCTACGTGCTAAATTGCTCCCATGGTTTAATTGAACTTGTTGTCTCCCTTATTGTTACATGCTATTTCTTCATTGTTAATTATTATTGTCGAAGTAATTGTTCATGTTATTTCTTTACTTATTGATTTCCATTATTTGAGACTCCTTGTTTAATATTATTTTTTTTACTGTGAAGTTGGTTTTATCTAATATTGTGGATATACATTATTTCACTCATTGTCGAGCTATTTGGTGATGAAGTTGCAGAAGTCGTTAATACGTTGAGGCGATGTTGGTTATTGTTGAAACATCTATCTTATTGAGCATTTTTCATCCATTGTTGTTGTTGATATTCTCGTATACGTTGTGTTGGAGCCATGGGTTATTGTTGTGGACACATTGATATTATTGTTATTGGCAAGTCGTGATATATGGGCACTTGTGGTGCGAATTGTTATTGTGATATGATATTGACGCGCATGCGGCGGTATAAGGTTTGAGTTGATATGCATGTGGCGGCATAAGGTGGGACTTATATGTGCGTTGCTTGTAGGGGAACTACGTGAAGCCACGCGGTGTCATAAGCTGTGCTAAAGTGCATGTAGCTATTTTGGAAAAATTATTTTCAAAACCTATTTTCAAATGTAAGGCTCACGCGGCGGTATAAGAATAGATTATGATTGAAATTGAGTAATGTGAATACGATGCGGTACCTCGGTTTGATTTCATTATACACGACGCAGTACCTCGTTGTGTTTCTGGCTATTTATTTCATGTTGCAAAGTGTGGTGGAAGAAATATTTCTTGTTGCTCACTCTTTATCATTTTAGTAGTTGTAGTCCATACACGATCTTTGTATCACTTTAGATGTTTCTTTTATACTACTTCTATTGTTAACTTCCGGTACTAGTTCTTGCTATTATCTTGTTCTGTATCAATTGTTCTTCATTTTTCGTTACTTATCTGTATTACATTATTATATTGCCTATTTCATATCCTAGTAGGTGTCTTGACCTGGCCTCGTCACCACTCTACTGAGGTTAGGCTTGATACTTATTGGGTACCATTGTGGTGTACTCATACTATGCTTCTGAATATCTTTTTGTTCAGATCCAGGTACATCCGCTCATGCCGGTAGATAGAGATTTCCTACTAGCTGCTTTTACCGGAGACATCAAGGTATGCCTGCTCGGCATTCGCAGGCCTCAGAGTCACCTTCCCATATTTTCAGTACTGTTGTATTTCATTTTGGACAGTGATGTAGTAGTACTCTAGTTGCATTCTATAGACCTTATGACTCAGTTCCACCAGTTTTGGGGTGTGTACTTGTGAGATTATATTTTCAGATGGTTTTATCTATTTTTCAGGCGCTTGCAGTAACTTGTTATTATACATTTGCTTAGTTGTTGTTATTTGTTAGGCTTACCTAGTCGTAGAGACTAGGTGCCATCACGACATCCTTTGGAGGGAATTTGGGGTTGTGACACTTGTGCTTCGAGTTCGCGTAAAGGAGTTCGCGATTGCGAAGCTCTATACCACTGGTATTTGCATTTGCGTGGGATGGTCCGCGTTCGCAAAGGGAAGGGCGAGCTGGGGGGAGACCATACTATTGACCTTCGCGTTCGCGAAGGTCAGGCCAGCCAAGCCTTCGTGTTCGCGAGACTTGGATCGCCTTCGCGATGTGCAATCTTTCAGTGCCTTGGTTGTTTTGCCTTTGCGATCGCGAGGCTATTGTCGCGATCACGAAGAAGGAAAATCTGGGCAGTGTCTTTAGTAAAACAAGACTTAGGCCATTTTATCTCATTTTTATTTCCCTTGGCCGATTTTGGAGCTTCTTGGAGAGGGGTTTTCACCTAGCTATTGAAGGTAAGTGATTTCTATACAATGTAAGTTAAACACATAAATTATGGGTAGATTTTAACATGTAAAATGTGAAAATTTTAGGAGTTTGTTGAAAAACCTAGATTTTTTATAAAAATGAGATTAGACCATGAAAATGATTATAGAATTGGGCAGAAATTTTATATTTATGTTCGTGAGGTTATGGATAACAATTATTTACAAATATTTTCGGAATCCGGGCACGTGGTCCCGGCGGTGAATTTTAGAAAATTTCCAAATTGAGTTGGGTAATTACTCTAATAGTTAAATTATGAACTTTGGAGCAATTGTTGATTTGTTTGTAGTACCTTAGGCTAGTTTTGGATTGTTCGGCACTGACTTGAGGCTTTTATTGTGATTTGTGGATCGGAAGGTGGACGTGGAAATGAGGTAAGTCTCTTGCATAACCTTGTACGAGAAAATTAACCCCATAGGTGTTTAAATTGTTATTTGCTACTAATCGTGGGTGCTACGTACGTACGAAGTGACGAGAGTCCGTACGTAGCTAAAATTCATGTAATGTCCGGGTAGACATAGGGCTTCACCACATAATACTTGCAATATTTTAATTCATCTTGTTAGTTTAATTACTTGTATCAATAAGTAAAATTTGATTGAGGATTATGTTAGATCGAACTTCAATACTTAGAAATTTGGCTGAATGATTAATTATTGATGGAAAATTTTATAATTCCTTTATGGGATTGCCTTGGGTTGCAAACACGAAATTCATAGTCCGATGAGTTTCTCTATTCCTGTGGATCAGAGCCTTCTCTTGTTATGCTTATCATTTCTGTCTATTCTGTTTCAGACAGTAGTTTTAGGAAATTTTGTATATTCTACTAGATGCCTGTGCACTTGTGACACCGGATTTTGGGGAGTCCTAGTGGTTATTCATGGTTTTTTATTATAAAATTCGCTAATTTACTCTCATGTTTAGTTTATATTTTACATTACTACGATCATCTATTATTTGCTTCGTTATTAACTAAAACCATTTACTTTAAAAATATTAAAACGAACAATTAAATGGATAATTCACCATTAGCTTATCTAGTGGCGACGTTGGGTGCCATCACAGCCTATAGTGGGAATTTGGTCGTGACAACTTGGTATCAGAGTACTAGGTTCACATAGGTATCACAAGTCATGAGCGGGCCTAAAAGAGTCATGCGGATCGGTGCTGAGACGTTTGTACTTATATTCGAGAGGCTATATGGTGTTAGAAAACTTCTTTTTCTTCATCTCATATCGTGCAGCTGATGTTTTGCTAAGTATATTTCTCTTATTCTCTCGCACATGGTGAGAACACGCGCGGTAGATGTACCCAACGGTGGAGGAGTTGCGACCCCTGTTGCTAAAGGCCGAGGCATGGGGAGGGCACCAGCTCCTGCTAGAGGACTAGGGCATTTTAGAGTTGCTCCTGTTGTACCACCAGGAGTAGGGTGAGGTGCCTGCAGCTGAGCCGTTTATGTCCGCACCTGGATTTCAGGAGGTCATGGGTCGTATGATGCGATTCATGGACTTTATGATGCAAGCTGGTTTATTTCCAGCAGACCCAACCACATCTCAGGCGAGAGGGGGAGCACAAACCCATGCCGCTCAGGCTCCAAGGCATGATGTTACTGTATATTATACCCAAGGTGCACTACCTTTGGGGGGGCTCAGCCAGTTGCAGCGGTTGTACCAGAGCCCTGTGACCATCGAGCCGCATAATCTGTTAGATATATGGACCAGACTGTATCCTCGTGCCTTTGGCGGTGAGCGACATGAGGACCCCTAGGATTTTATTAACCATTGCAGAGACATGCTGCACAACATGAGAGTATTGGAGTCCAACGGGGTGGACTTCACCACATTTCAGCTGGAGGGCAAGGCCCGTAGATGGTGGCAGTCCTACCTTCTTAGTAGACCAGCGGGTTCACCTCCCTTGACTTGGGACCAATTCACACGTCTCTTTCTGGAGAGATATATTCCACCCTCTCATATGGAAGGGCTACAAGGTCAGTTCGAGTGGCTCCAGTAGGGTCAGATATCTGTGACCGATTATGAGGTGAGGTTCTCTAAGTTGTCTTGCCATGCACTTATGATACTCCCCACCGATGCAGAGAGTGTGCAGAGGTTTATTGCGGGCTTGCATTATGGTATTCAGGTTACTATGGCTCGAGATGTTGAGATGAGGACTCCTAACGAGTAGGTTATGGAGATAGCTCGGCAGATTAGGGTATCCACAACCACGGCCGATTGTATACGTCGAGGGAGAGGAGGCCTCGGCATTCTGGGGGGGGTTCAGCGGTGCCCCATCTGGAGGCGGAGGTCAGTTCGTGATGAGCCAGTCCAGCAGATCCACTTATTCAGCACTACCGCCTTCTCGGGATACACCAGTGCTGCCCTATTTCAGTGCCATTCTAGAGAGCTCCTACCGTCCACCGGCCATTCAGGTTTTTTTTCTAATGGGTATTCAGGTTCCCGAGGTCAGACTCAGGTCCAGTCATCTTCCGCACCGAGAGGTTGATATGAGTGTGGGGAGCTTGGTCATATGAAGAGATTTTTCCCCAGGCTTCGGGGTAAGGCAGTACAGCAGGGGCACCAAGACCATAAGCCCATGATCACAACACTAGCTGCCGCACCGACCGTCCGGCCTACCAGAGGCAGAGGGAAGGTTGGTAAAGGTCCCCCTAAGGTGGAGGCCAGCTAGGTGGTGCTCCAGCTAGCTTATATGCTTTTCTAGCCAGACTAGATGCACTAGCCTCAGATGCCGTGATCACATGTATTATTTCTGTCTACGGTAGTGATGCTTCAGTACTATTTGATCCAAGATATATATATATTCATATGTTTCTTCCCTATTTGCTCCTTATCTAGATGTCTCTCGTGAGTCCTTAGGTTCTCATATATATGTTTCCATGCTAGTGGGCGATTTTGTTGTTGTGAATACCGCTCCTGTATTGTGACTTTCTGTGGTTATGATACCATAGCGGATCTTCTATTACTCAACATGACTGACTTTGAGGTCATCATGGGCATGGACTGGTTCTCTCCGTATCATGTCGTTCTTGATTTCCATGCCAAGACTGTCACCTTGGCGATGCCAGAGTTGCCTAGATTGGAGTTGAGGGGTTCATCTATCGGTGCATCTAGTCGAGTTATCTCTTTCTTGAAGGCACGACACATGGTTGAGAAGGGTTATTTGTCTTATTTGGCTTATGTTCGAGATACTACTACAGAGACTCCCATGATTGATTCATTGCCTGTGGTGCGGGAGTTCTCCGATATGTTTCCTTCTGATTTACGAGGCATGCCACCAGATCGTGATATCGATTTCACTATTGATTTGGTGCTAGGTACCCAACCTATCTCTATTTCACTATACCGCATGGCTTCAAAAGAGTTGAAGGAACAACTTGAAGAGTTGCTAGCGAAGGGGTTCGTCAGGCTGAGTGTGTCTCCTTAAGGTGCACCGGTATTATTTGTGAAAAAGAAGGATGGGAGTATTAGGATGTACATTGATTACCGCCAGCTGAATAAAGTTACCATTAAGAATAAGTACCTGTTGCCGTGTATTGATGATTTGTTTGACCAGTTGCAGGGTGCCAGGGTGTTCTCTAAGAATGACTTGAGATCTAGGTATCATCAACTGAAGATTCGTGCTTCCGATGTTCTGAAGACGGCTTTCCAGACTAGATATAGCCACTATGAGTTTCTAGTGATGTCTTTCGGCCTGAACAACACCCCGACGACGTTTATGGATTTGATGAACAGGTTGTCCATGCCATATCTTGACTCATTTGTCATTGATGACATATTGATCTACTCGCGTAGTATGGAAGAGCACGAGCAGCATTTAAGAGTTGTGCTTAGGACCTTGCGGGAACATAAGTTAGATGCTAAGTTTTCCAAGTGCGAGTTCTGGTTAGATTATGTGGCATTTTTTAGGCATGTTGTATCAGGTGAGGGTAGTAAGGTAGATCCCATGAAGATCGAGGCAGTCCAGAGTTGCCCTCGTCCTACCACAGCGACCGAGATCAAGAGTTTCTTGGGGTTAGCAGGTTATTATCGTCAGCTTGTGAAGGGCTTCTCATCTATTACAGCACCTTTGACTAGGTTGACCCAGAAGGGTGCTCCATTCCGATGGTCCATTGATTGCGAGGCATGCTTTCAGAATCTCAAGACCGCCTTGACTACATCACTGGTGTTAGTGTTTCCTTCCTGTTCAGAGATTTATATTATGTATTGATATGCTTCATGCGTTAGTTTGGGTTTTGTATTAATGCAGGATGGGTGAGTTATTTCATATGTTTCACGTCAGCTGAAGCCCCACGAGAAGAATTACCCCATATATGATTTGGAGTTGGCCGCGATAGTTCATGTTCTCAAGATTTGGAGGCATTATCTTTATGGGGTGTCCTGTGAGATTTACATCGATCATCATAGCTTGCAGCATTTGTTTAAGCAGATGGATCTAAATTTGAGGCAACGCATGTGGCTTGAGTTACTGAAGGACTATGATATTACCATCTTTTACCATCTGGGCAAGGCGGATGTGGTTGTGGATGCCTTGAGCAGAAAGGCTGAGAGGCCATTCATTTCAGCACAGGAGAGGCCATTGGCTTTGGACATTTAGTCCTTGGCTAACAGACTTGTGAGGTTGGATATTGCAGAGCCCAGTCGAGTTCTTGCATGTGTTGTGTCTTATTCTTCATTATTTGAGCGGATCAAGGCTCGTCAATACGATGATTCGCACTTGCTGGTTCTTAGAGAGACCGTACTACGGGATGGTGCCAAGGAGGTTACTATCGGTGAGGATGGTGTTCTGCGACTCCAGGGTTGCCTACATGTTCCTAATGTTGATGGCTTGAGGGAGAAGATTCTAGAGGAGGCCCATAATTCTCGATATTCTATTCATCCAGGTGCTACAAAGATGTATCGCGACTTGAGGCAGCATTATTGGTGGCGGCGGATGAAGAAGGACATAGTTAAGTATGTAGCGAGATGTCTAAATTGCCAGCAGATTAAGTTTGAGCAACAAAGGCTTGGTGGCCTACTCCGGCAGATGGTTATACCGGACTCGAAATGGGAGCAGATCACTATGGACTTTATAGTTGGGTTATCGCGGGTGTTGAGGAAGTTTGATGTCGTTTGGGTCATTATCGACAGGCTGACCAAGTCGGCACACTTTATTCCTGCTGTGAATACGTACTCTTCAGAGAGATTGGCCCAAATTTACATTCAGGAGATTGTCCGATTACATGGTGTGCCTATTTCCATCATATCAGATAGAGGCCCTCAGTTCACTTCGCATTTCTGGAGAGCAGTATACAATGAGTTGGGTACCATAGTAGAGCTCAACACAGACTTTCATTCACAGACCGACGGGTAGTTGGAGCACAAAGTTCAGATCCTAGAGGATATGCTCAGAGTATGTGTGATTGACTTTGGAGGGCAGTGGGGTCGATTCTTGACATTGGCTGAGTTTGCTTATAACAACAGTTATTAGTCCAGCATCGAGATTGCTCCATTTGAGGATTTATATGGTTGGCGATGTCATTCGCTCATCAGATGGTTTGAGCTCGGCGAGGCTAGGTTATATGGCACTGATTTAGTGAAGGATGCCTTGGAGAAGGTAAAGTTGATTCAGGAGCGGCTTCGCGCAACACAGTCCAGACAGAAGAGTTACGTGGATCAGAAGATGCGTGATTTATCATTTATGGCAGGCGAGAAGGTTCTCTTGAAGGTCTCGCCGATGAAAGGTATCATGAGGTTCGGGAAGAAGGGCAAGCTGAGTCCGAGGTTTATTGGCCCATTTGAGGTGTTGAGGCGAGTTGGGGAGATTGCTTATGAGCTTGCTTTGCCTCCCAGTCTATTGGGAGTTCATCTATGTATCTATGCTTCGGAAGTACCGTGTTGACAGGTCGCATATGTTAGATTACAGCACGATTCAGTTAGATGAGAGTGTGGGTTATGAGAAAGAGCCAGTTGCTATTATTGACAAGCAGGTTCGCCAGTAGAGGTCCAAGAAGATTATACGGTAAAGGTCAAGTGGAGGGGTCAACCAGTTGAGGAAGCGACTTGTGATACCGAGGAGCATATACGGAGCAGATATCCGCACTTATTCAGCACTCCAGGTATGATTCTAAACCTGTTCGAGGACGAACATTTGTTCAAGAGGTGGAGAATGTAATGACTCGACCAGTCATTTTTCCTTCTAGATCCTCATTTCCCTAATTAAGACTCCTCGCATGTGCTTTTACTATTTTATAACTTGCGGGGATGGTTGATTTGGGTTTGGAAGTGTTCGGGTTAAAATCAGAATACTTAGTTCCTTAATAGTGGCCTAAGATGGCCAAGTCTGACTTGGGTAAACATTTTGAGTAAATGACCTCAGAATCAGAATTTAATGGTTCCAATAGGTTCGTATGATGATTTTGTACTTGGGTGTGTGTTCGGATCGATTTTCGGGTGATCCGGGAGCATTTCAGCGCTTAATATTTAAAGTTGGTTCATTGAGGGTTTTCTAGTTCCTTAAATTTGGTTTGGAGTAGACGTTGGTATTATCAAAGTACGTTTGAGATTCCGAGCCTGGGAATAGGTCCATATGGTGATTTATGACTTGTACACAAAATTTGGTGTCAAACTAAGTTGTCTAAGTATGATTCGACGCGTTCGGAGTAAGTTGAAAAGCTTGAAGTTCATATGTTGATTCAATTTGATTTTGGGGTGTGATTCTTAGTTTCGTTGTTATTTTATGTGTTTTGAGGGTTCGAACATGTATGTATTATGTTTATGGACTTGTTGGTGCAATTGGACGGGGTCCCGAGTGGCTCGGGTGAGTTTCGGACCACCCGGAATTGAGTTCAAAATTCTGCTATTTGTTGTTCTCGTTTCCTTCTTCGTGAACGCGGAGAAGGCCTCGCCTTCACGATGAAGGAAATTGGGCTGGGGAAATTTGTTCTTCGCGTTCGCATAAAGGATTTCGCGATCACGAAGCTCTGGGCCACTAGTCTTCGCGTTCATGTGGGATGGTCCGTGTTTGCGAAGGGAAGGGCGAGTTGGGGAAAAACTAGGTTGTTGATCTTCGCGTTCGCGAAGAGGCCCTCGTGTTCGCGAAGGTCAGGCCAGGCAAGCCTTCTCGTTCGCGAGCCTTGGATCGCATTCACGATGTGCAATCTTTCAGCGCCTTGGCTACTTTGCCTTAGCGATCGCGAAGAAGGAAAATCTGGGCAATGTCTTTATTAAAACAGGACTTAGGCTAGTTTCTCTCATTTTCATTTCCCTTAGCCGATTTTGGAGCTTCTTGGAGAGGGGTTTTTACCTAGCTATTGAAGGTAAGTGATTTCTATACAATGTAAGCTAAACACATAGATTATGGGTAGATTTTAACATGTAAAATGTGAAAAATTTAGGAGTTTGTTGAAAAATCTAAGTTTTTGATAAAAATGAGATTAGACCATGAAAATGATTATGGAATTGGGTAAAAATTATATATTTGTGTTCGTGAGGTTATGGGTAATAATTATTTAAAAAGAAATCTGGAATTCTGGCACACGGGGGCCCCGGGGTGAATTTTAGGAACCTTCCAAATTGGGTTAGGTAATTACTCTAATAGTTAAGTTATAAACTTTTGAGCAATTATTGATTAGTTTGCACAACCCTTGGCTAGTTTTGTATTGTTCGGCACCGACTTAAGGCTTGTAGTGTGATTTGTGGATCGGAGGGTAGACTTGGAAACGAGGTAAGTCTCTTGACTAACCTTGTAGTAGGAAATTAACCCCATAGGTGTTTAAATTGTTATTTGCTACTAATTGTGGGTGCTACATACGCACGAAGTGACGAGAGCCCGTACGTAGCTAAAATTCTTGTTATGTCCGGGTAGACATAGGGATTTACCGCACAATACTTGCACCATTTGAATTCATCTTGTTAGTTTAATTACTTGTATCAATAAGTAAAATTTGATCGAAGATTAATTTTGACCGAACTTCACTACTTAGAGATTTGGCAGAATGATTAATTATTGATGGAAAAAATTATAATTCCTTTATGGGCTTGCCTTAGGTTGCAAATACGAAATTGATAGTCCAATGAGTTTCTCTATTCCTATGGATTGGGCCGAACGCCTCGACAATACTTATAGATATAATGTTATGCATCCATGGATTGGGGCATACAACCTCGCTAACACGATTGTTATGAATTGGGTCGTACGACCTCGGTATAACTCGTGTGTGTTTTCTCTAGGAGTCTGATTATACTCGATATATCCTTCTTGACTTGAGAATTTGTAAATACATGTTGGCCCTTGAGATTAGCATGTGATATTGGGGACTTTAATTTTTTTTTAAAGAATCATTTAAATTATTGCCTCGTATTCCATTATTGCTGTTGTATTTCATGCATATTTATAATTCTTGCACATTATGTATATTGACCACTAGTAAGTGTCGATGTCGACCCCTCGTCAGTACTTTTTCGAGGTTAGACTAGATACTTAGTTGGGTACACGTTATTTACGTACTTACGCTACACTTCTGCACATATTGTACAGGTTCTGAGGCAGGTACATCTAGAGTTCATCCAGGCGCGCATCCGCAATACCCGGAGGCCTAGTGGTGAGCTCCTTCTCATGCTCCGTTCTGCAGCACCCGGAGCCTTCTCATGTTATGCTTATCATTTCTGTCTATTCTATTTCAGAGAGTAGTTTTAGGGAGTTTTGTATATTCTACTTGATACTCGTGCACTTGTGACACCAAGTTTTGGGGAGTCCTGGTGGATATTCATGGTTTTTTATTATAAAATTCGCTACTTTACTCTCATGTTTAGTTTATGTTTTACATTACTATGATCATCTATTATTTGCTTTGTTATTAAATAGAACCAATGACTTTAAAAATATTAAAATAAATAATTAAATGGATAGTTCACTGTTGGCTTATCTAGTGGCGACGTTGGATGCTATCACGACCTATAGTGAAAATTTGGTTGTGACAGTTACGCTATTCTTCTTTTTATAGGTAGAGAAGGTGACCATCGGTTAATTCCCACTTTTCATCAAAGTGAGTTAGGGGGGAGTTATAACCATAATTAACTTCCCCTAATTTTATCCAAATACTAATTTAGCAAAATATATTTATTAAACCAAAATATTTCATAAGCCACACGTGGGCCATATTTTACATTTCTTGGCGCTAGTCTTTCATTATTAACTTTATAAAATTTTGTATTCCAGTTACACGTATAATGATATAAAAAATATTTTACTATTAAATCACTTTAAAATAGTAATGTTAGAGAATGATAGTCATGTGAGCACAACTAGTAACTATATTACGGTGAGATAGATATGATCGGATTTCTGCTAAGGCATTCAGAATTTCTTTTTTAAAGAGACTATGTTCAATGGGAACTGAACTAGTAACCTAATAAATATTTTGAACACCCTTATCATTAATCTATGCTTTTGTGATATGTGAAAGGGATTCAAAATATATTACATACAGATATAAATCGAATTTTATCTTATATGTACAGTATAATTTTCTGATGAAGGAGGTTCGAGTGAATCCCTTCCGCCTTCTAAATTCGGCCCTGTCCTCCATGCTTAATTAAATATTTCGGGTTTGAGTCCTAAGAATATATATTTGTTTGATGGGAAGGATTTTCCCCAAGAATTTTGTATAATTTAAAGGCAGAATGGCCTAAATGACACTTATACTTGAGCCACTTTGTCATGTCGGTTCCTAAACATAGAAGTTTGCCAATTGAACACTTACACGCATTCAAACTGTGAATAATAAATATTTATCCTATGTGGCTGATCCTATGTGTCATATTTGGCTTTAATGCATGATTCACACGCCTGTAAGGGGGGTGAAGGCAGTTTTAAATACCCTAACGGTAATAATGTGGCATATTTAACAGCCATCTTCTTCTTTCTACCTTATTCTCCATTGTTGAACATTATAAAAGCTGATTTCTATCCAAATCTTATGCCTTCTTTTTTCTTTGTTAGCTTCAACAGTGCAAAATAAATTTTTTTTTGCTGGGATTCTTCATTGCCCATAAAATGTTTCCATCTCATTTTTTTCTTCTTCTCCGGCAAGAAATAAGCTATTGCCGCGTCTTCTCCTTTAGCAATAAAGAAGGAACCTTTGTGTTGTTGTGGACTTGCTGCAGATCTTAAAATGTCACGAACACCCACCAATCCCGGAAGAAGGTTCCTAGCCTACCGAAGATATGAGATTGGTGAAGGTTGTGACTTTTTTTAATAGGTTGATCATGCGATTGAGGAAGAACACTACAAGACTCTTCTTGCGGGTCTTATTAAGAAGAGTGATCGATGCCATTGTCAGAGAAGACAAGGAAGTCGATGTTCAGAGTTGTTGCTATTATAATTGTGGTTGTAGTTGTTCTAATGTTAGCTCTTATGTTATGTGTTTAGGATTGATAGTGTACTTTATTATTTCTTGGGTTTAGGCTACATATTTTGTATTGATGTAAAAAATAATTCATGGAATATATTGACAAAGGTTCCATTACGGCAACAAGTACATGAACTACTAATATCATGGCATGTTATAGGCAGTTAATAAAACATCCAAAATAAGAAAGTTGCTTTACAAAATATTGTCTACGATAGGCAGTCAACAAAAACATACATAATGAGTATCTTTACAAAATATTGTCTACCACAGGCAGTCAACAAAAATATCCATGATTAAGTCTTCAAAATATCAGTTGAGCACTTCAATTAATGTCTGTTGTGGCTTGGTTGCTTGGTGTGGATTGTGCCATTGGTGTAGCTTGAGTGGTTGTAGCAGAGTTTGACCTTCTGTAACTCTGTTCTTGCAGTTGCCTTTGTATAACTGCAACTCGACCCTTCCACTTTAGCCTAAGGGGTTTGAACCTAAGTTCAATGTTGGTAGGGGCAGAACTTATGAGTGTAGAAGGATTGTATACTACTCTGTCAGTAATTTCAGACAGCACAACGATAAAAGATTGTGAGTGAGGGATTATCTAGTAAACCATATATGTTGATTGTGTAATTAAGTGAAAATATTTACTCTTTGTATCACAGTGCCACTTGAAGCAAATAGCACACCATATCATGCTGCATTTGGTCTCTTAGACCCTGCATTTGCTTATTGAGGCCCAATTATCAGAGTCCAGTCCTCTCTCCCTACTTCTTTCGTTATTGTTCATTATTTTCATAGCTTAGTTTACTGGCTTTATTATTTTTCGCTCACTGCCTTCCTTGTTTATCATATTTTGTTCTCATATATTTAACACTCATATATTAGATTGTGCATTTTACTTTCATGCTCTAACATTACATGAAACATAGGAAAACTTTAACTAATATAGGACTTAAGGAAATTAATTAGTAATTAATCTTTGTCCCTGTTAATTATAGTTTGCTCATTTTGTATACTCACCTTTTCATTAAGATTTTTGAAGCTCGGGCCTTTAATAAAAAAAAATAGCAACCCGTTTTCGAAAGAAAATCAAAAAAGAATCGTTGGATTTTACTAACATGGAATGCAATCAATTTTCTCATAAAAGCAATAAGGTACTGTCGTCTCAAATGAATTTTCAAAGACTCCCTTCTTCAGAATCTCTTGAAAACCAAGGTACATTTAAAAATTATTTTCTTAGAAACAACTCTTAAAATTACTCTAGCATCTATCTTTCAAAATACTTACTTTCATAACTAATAATTACAAGCCTTAAAATCTAGACCGTTTCAAAACTCTCTTAACCTTCAATAATTCTTTTATAATTCTACACCCTTCTTAAGTCTTATGCATTCCCTTTAGTATATAGTGAGTCCTGCCTTAGTAATAATTAAGCATAGTATAAATAACCGAGCCCTTAAAATCAGTCTAAGTCCTATGGAGCTACCTCAGGTCATCACCTCTTCTAGGTTCATTGGTCTTCCTTTTTGGACCTCTAGCAACATTAGTTGATTGTTGTGTGCTTGGATCAGTGATTGGTTGAGTGAAGATGCCACTTTCCATATTTAAAGCTGATGTTGTTGATCCAGTTGTTGCTACTGATGCACTTCCAGCTACTTTTGTTGATGCACTTCCACTAGTTCCAGCCCTTCCACCTGATGTTGTTGATGAAGCATTTTTAGCAGTTTCACCTCCAACTGAACTAGTTCCAGCCCTTCCCCCTTGGTTTCTCTGCATACACATAACAAAACAAATACTAGTAATTGAATTCATCTGATAATGACCACAAAGAATATTAATATTTACTGTTGATGGACATCCTTTCTTGTTATGTCCAAGAGTATTGCACAAAGAACATCTCATTTGTCTCCCTATCCTTGAACCCTTCCCAAACTTCTTCTTTGGTTCATCAACAACTTTTCTCCTTTTTTTTCTTTGGCCTTCCTGGCATTGCAGTTATAACAGGTGGCTCAATAGCTGGCAGTGTGCTTTTTGGCCACAAATTCATACAAGTTAAAGGTTGAATGAATCTGATGTATGCCTTAAGGTAGGTGTCCTTCCTATACCAATGGTCAACATATGGCCCAACCTCATAGTTCTTATAATGCATTGTTGTAATTGCATGTGCACATGGAATTACTTTGAGTTGCCATGATCTACAAGTACAGGAACACCTCCTAAAGTCAATAACATGTTTATATGGTCCATCCTGGATCTCATACCCTGTTTCACCATTAAATTTGACTTTACATTTGGCTGCCCTTTGAGCATTCTCTCCAAGTATTTTCATAGCCATGGGTGATATATGACCTATCCATTTTCCAGAAAACTCTCTCATGCTATTCATCTTCTCCATACACTTGATTCTAATTTCCTCTAATATAGTAATGATAGATTTGTGCCTAGCTACCAATATCCAACTATTAAATATCTCACACATGTTGTTCTCCACTACATCACACTTACTATGTTCTTTGAATTATGCCCTACAACATGTCTCCTTGTTGTATTTCAGTAAGTCTTGAACAATATCTCCCCCCAGCTGGTCCATTTCATCCAACTTTTTGCTAAAGTAAACTTCAAATGTAGCTCTTACATACTGCCAGAATTTTTTTCTTCTTTCCTCACCAAGCCAAGTTTGCTTCCAATTAGCCCAGATATGTCTAGCACACCACCTCATCTCAGCATTTGGCAATAACTGAGTTATGGCTAGATAAAGACCCTACAATCAACAACATTATATTGTTATAACTTAAACATAAATGAAAATAATTACACTTTAAAGACAAAGTGTTAGAAACCATACCCTCTGCATATCAGACATGACTATCAGTCCTTCTCCTTCAGATTCTGTCAAGTTTAGATCATGCTTAAGATATCTGATAAACCAAGACCATGTATCCTTTGATTCCTTTTCAACTACTACCCAAGCCACATGGTACATTTGATTATTTCCATCCTTGGAAATGCATGAAAGCGGTTCACCTTTACATGTTCCCTTTAGGAATGCACCGTCAAAGCCAATTATATTTCTGCACCCTTCTAACCATCCAGTTTTTAATGCTTCAAGACAGACATAAATGCCCATAAACACCTCCTTGCCAGGTTCTGCATTTTTAGATGTCCCTATCACTACAGTAGTTTCAGGATTAGTAGACTTTTAGCATTTCTGCATAATCATGAAGCTTAGCAAATTATTTCTTATAATCACCCATATTTTCCTTCATAACTATCATTTTTGCTCTCCTGCAGGAAGTTTTACTCACATACAGACCATATGCTTTCCTAATTAAGGCTTGAATTTGATGAAGCTTAATTTGAGGCTCACTAATTATTCTATCTTTGAAGTTATTTGTAATCCATGGTGAGTTACACATCTTGTTCCTTGTCTTCTTGAAGCATTTGTGGACAGGGTAGTATGTAATCACCCTAAAATTCCTGGTGCTACTTTCTATGCTGCCAAGGATATGCCATGGACAACCTTTCTTTGTGCAGTTTGCCCTAACCTTTTCCCTCTCATTCGGTTTCAACTTAAGGTTCACACCTTTTTGAATAGAATATGTCTGCAATGCCTTCCTAAACTGTACAACATTCTCAAATATTATATACAGTTCAAATAATATTTTTTTGCAACTTGTGTCAAAGTAGACCTTTTTACTTGGATTCCTAGCTGGTGCATCCCTTACTTCATCAGTGCCAACAAGTTCTCTTTCATCATCACTACACTCACTACCTGGATCTAAGCTATCAAAATATTGGTCATCCCCTCCTAGTTTCCCTTCATATTTTCCCATTTTATTCTTATGCATATCTTCAAAACCAGAATCTATACCAACTTGACCATATGGTATCTCATCTATATTTACTTGGGCATCCTTCTTTCTGTTGATTTTAGACTGTATAATTTCAACTAAATCATCTTCCAAATCACTACATTCTTCAATATTCTCATCTATCTCAAACAGTGAGTCAGACCCTTCAGAATCATCAAAGTCCTCATCAAAATCAGATTATGATGTTTGAAGGTGATAGGATGAGAAGTTATTACCTTCACCTTCATCTGATTCTTCTATCTCTCCATTTATATCTGTCTCTTTACCCTTGTCTTTGTCATTTTCAGTCCTATTTATTAGGAGGTGACACATCAGCCCTAACATTTAACTCACTATTATGGACAATACAAACATCAGTAAAGTCACCACCTTTCAATGTATTAAGAAACTTTAACACATCGGCATCTGTTTTTAAAATGTAATAACCACCCCTTTTGTTAACTTTGCATCCAAACAAATCAACTTCTAAAAATCCTAAGTCCCTAGCAAACTTGTGAAACAACATAATATGCAGCTCATCAACATCAACTGTAGCTAATTGAGGACAAAGTAGTCCATTTGCATACCTTAGGTCAGGGTCCGATACAAAATTACCACTGTGGTGGATTTGTAGGTTAACTAGGCTTGAAGCCATTTTCTTCTCATACCTGCAAAGTAACAAAAAAAAGCAGTGTTATCAATTATTATTTGTTATCAAAAATTGCACCTTTACACAACTCCATAAACAAACCAACAAAAAAGACTGATTTTTAAGTAAAAAAGCTTCCAAGATTCCTTTTTCATCCCCACAATACCTTATAATATTCAAAAATACTCTGGTGAACCACTAACAAGAAGGAGACCCAACAAACTTCACAAAAAAAATGCATAAACCTAAGATGAAATTCTACTTTGCAAAAAAACCCAAAAACTAAACGGAATAACCAAATATGCCATTACATGCATGACACTACATTAAAAAGGGATTTCACTCCAACATGTAACGAAACACAGCAAAAGCCCCATATATTGAGGAAAACTAAACAACAATTATGACATAACTCAGTCTTCCTCTAAAAACCCTAAACGGAGCAAAAGCCCCATATATTGAGAGAAATAAAGATCAATAAAGACAAAATATGAAGAACAGATAAAGAAACTTACCCCACAAACTTCGATATCAACTGCAATGATGAAAATCCCGGCAACGATGGCGGAGAAGAGAGGAGAGACTCACTGTTGTTCGATACTTTCTAAGCCCTAACTATGCGGGTAATTGGAAAATGAGGGAAAAATTTGGTTTTTTTTTGGGGGGGGGGGGGGGGTTAAATAATCCTTTCACGTTTTATTTTTCTATGTGGCCATAATAAGTGACTTGGAGCCTACGTGGTTTAATTTTATTGACGTGGCGTCCAACGTGTAGACGTTTGTATTACACAGCCTGACAACGTCCTGTCATAAGCGTTTATTATTTACGGTTTGAATGAGTGTAAGTGTTCAATTGACAAACTTTTAAGTTTGGAACCGGCATATAAAGTGTCACAAGTACATGTGTCATTTAGACCATTCAGCCTAATTTAAATTTTAACTCTTTTGGAGGACTAAATTCACAAAGTACACCCCAAAATAAAAATAAATTTGATATGTTAAATGCCAGCCGACCACTCTCGAAGCCGTTTGTTTTCATGCCTTCCCAAAACAACCGGCCCAGTCTTCAGGTTTTTTACTTTCCTTTTTGAAAATTTGCACTCACTTTTTATTTATTACGTGGTGAAGGAGGAATCCCCAATTCACGTGCTGTACTGTTAACCACCTTTTATTATTACACTCACTGTCCCTTTTCCCCCATTTTCTTCACTATACTATATTCCAATTTCTTCTTACATGAACCAAAAAACCAATCTCCCTTTTCTTCGGTTGACTCGAATCTAACATATAAACTTATTGTATTTTGTTACTCTCTTTTCAGAATACCCTTTAAATCTCCATTGAAGGAGTATTTATTTTGTATATTTCGAAGATGGGTACAGAGAGTAATTACCAGATGAAGGTGGTGAAAGGGGATTATGGTTATGTGCTTGAAGATGTTCCTCACTTGACTGATTACATCCCTGATCTTCCTGTAATTCCTTTCACTTTTCTCTGTCTAAATAATAATTTTGAATATGCATGTATTTAGATGTATGTTTGAATCTCTATTCGTTTGATTTCTCATTTCATAATGTCAACTGGTTGTTTTTGTTAATTATGGCATCATTATGCTGTTTGCCTGTTTCTCCCACCTGATCGATCCACCTTCTCCAATTTTTTATTTTATTTTTCGTAAGGGTGGTGTCGGGTCAGCTTGTAGCGGGATGTGTGGTAAGCAAACTTCACGAGTTAGCTGTTGAACGAGTATATGGTATTTAAGTGGTGAAGAGTAGAGTTAAGGGACATTACTTATAGCATAGCTGGATCCAAGATTTGAGCTTTATGAGTTCGTGATTCTAGGACAGCAACCCCTAAGTGCTAGTAGCTCTGTTCAAAATTTAATATTGTTACATATTTAGTGGATTTTTTAATATGACGATGACATGAATTGAGCTTAAATGGAGAAACAGGGTCAGTGAGGATTCATATAGCCGATCCCAACTTGTTTGGGACTGAGGCTTAATTGTTGTTGTTATTGTACATATTTAGTGAATTTCTTAACACATAATATCTACACTCTGCCTCCGCCCCTTACTTTCGAAGGGAGCAACGGATTTCTCAGTTACAACAGTAAAGAAAATGAAAGTTAAAGCGTGACTAGCTTGATCCGTCCACCCTGTCCAACAATTTTTTTAAAAAGGAATAAAAGAAAAAATTGTATCCTCTGTCATTTTCTTTCCCTTTTGAATAACAGTTAGGAATATGTTCTATGTTGTTGTAAACTTAATGCCGTGCACTAATATTGGCGATTCATTTTTGAAATATATTGATAACTTATAAATGTCATGGACTTGTATACAGAATTATGGTTCCATAAAGTACGCATGTTCTCCCACAGTTGGCAGAACATGAGTAGTTTCTGGATTTTACTATGTAAGGTTCTCTGCGGGAAATGATAATGGGGCTATTGACGAAGTATGTTAGAACCTAGGACTAGGAGATACAATCAGATGTCCTTTTATGAAAAGAAAAGGGGAATTTTCTGCTCTATTGTTATGTGACAACATTGGTATAAAAAGATAAAAGGTAAAACAGGCTTATGAAAATTAAGATATTGGTTCTGTTCTCTGAAAGTTTTAGGTGGTCCGCTAGACGAAGGAGTTCATAGCTTTCTTGATGAGGGCACACACTACAGTCTGACGTGTTGGTGGATGAATAGTTGTTTGAACTGGCATTTATGTAAAAAGATGTTTTTGGGGCGTCCGCAGTTTGGTGCTTAGCACAGCCGGTAGATGCTATCTAAAATTTTAATTTTGTGTCGACAAACAAGAGACATCAAGTTAACATAGACTAGGGTTTGTTTTATTGTAGTCAGTTGTTGGTGGACAATTGTTAGACGTGTGAACTTGCACTCATTTACAGAACGTTTTCGAGATTTCTGCAATTTTGTTGTGGACAAAAGTGCTTAGACCAGATTTTGTTGGAATGCAGAGTATCTGGTTCACTTCAAAGGAAATTATCTTTTATTCTATCTGTTCTTCCTTCGGTCCATAAACGAATTCTAAGACAAAAAACCATATCCTTGCCATCATTCTCCTTTGTTTTCTTTCCTATTGTCAATTCAATCGTATGGTTGGAGAAACTCATGCAGTCTGTATTTTGCTTTTGGAAAGAATTGCTCCATTTCGTCATCTTTTTAAGCAGTCTTGCATGCTAGCATGTAGCCTTACTGACTTACTATTCTTAGTTACTGTTGGCAATAGACGGTTCAATTTTGTCTCTTATAGATGGTACCTATTTTATTACAATAAAATTACCTATTTTATACTGCCGACATTCTGTTGTACCGGATGCTGATATTTACTAATTGACCTTCTTTTTCATCTTGTTGCTCAATTCCAGACTTATGACAACCCATTGCGGTCAAATCCTGCATATTCAGTTGTGAAGTGAGTTCAATCATCAAAAATTTCTTTTGTCATGCTTGCAGTTATTCTACAGTTCATTATTTGTGCATTTCATCCATAACAACTTATGAACTTTCATTGTGGTTTCAGGCAGTACTTTGTTGACATGGATGATACTGTCCCCCAAAAGGCGAGTCCTGCTTCTTAACTTGTTCCATGGGTCTAAAATTCTCTGCAAAGAAACTCTTTTACACCCATCTTCATTTCAATGTACAATTGAAATACTGAGAGAAATTACATTTAGCTACATAGAATCTTGAGAAAGCTGGTCTTAGGACTCTAAATTTTGCTATCCTGATAGTGCAGATGATTCAAAGAAGGTACTTAGGAATATCTCGAAAGCTAGAGTAGAAGACCATTTCACATCGTTCTTGGTTTTGGAAAACAGAAGATCCCATATTTTGTTGAATTTGACCTGTCTAGCTGTTCTGTCTGACATATGAAAACTTTGTTATTCCATCCTTGCCAAAAGTGACATCTCAGGAAACAGTTTAAATTTTGAAATGGATTAATGGAATGCTTAAATAATGAACAAAATCGAAGTATATGTCAAAATTTTGAGAATTGACTCCATGATATAGCTGAAATAGCTGAAAGGTACAGAAAAACAATATGCTGATCTAACTCTTTCAGAATGGTTACTGGTTAGTTTGCACTCCTTTTCAATTCTTTAGTCTTTTCTGTAGTTTCCGAGATGAGATGTCAGCGAAGAAATCTTAATAGGGCGTTATTATGTTTTCTTTCATGAAATATGCTAGCTTGTCTTTCCATTTAGGTATCAGAGAAACTTGTATTAGAGAGAGTTCTTTTGATTCCTCCTCTTCCTTGAAGTAATGTTCAAATCTCTGTCCAGGTTGTCGTTCACAAGGACAGTGCAAGAGGGGTGCATTTCCGCCGGGCTGGTCCACGTCAGAAGGTATGTACTTTCCTCTAGAGGGGGGCAGGATGCAATTCTTCTCCTCTCTCTCTCTCTTTTCCGTGAATCAGTAGAAGTATGAATGCAATTTTTTTCACTGAGAAGCATGCTTCTTGATGCACAGGTGTACTTCAGTTCGGATGATGTTCGTGCTTGTATTGTAACTTGTGGTGGTTTGTGCCCAGGGCTAAACACTGTGATCAGAGAAATTGTACATAGCCTTGATTATATGTATGGGGTCAGCAAAGTCTTTGGAATAGATGTGAGTTGGTTGAACTTCAACTTTATGCTTGATTAGACATTTGCCTCTTACAGAAGTAATTGATGTATGCACAGTTAGTTGATTGCAAGGGGAGGGGATCCAGTTGCATCTATTTGTACTTGTTTAACTTTCCATAGCATCAGTTTACTTCTTTATATTTATATATTCTTTTTTTTTAGCATCAGTTTGCTTCAACTCTGAATAGAAATACTTTAGCTGTCAAAAGAAAATGGGGTGGGGTGGGGGGTGGGGTGAACTAATGCTTAAAGAAACTTAAGGCATAATTAAGTTGTTATGTTTGACATTTTACGAGTGTTTAAAAAATAAACCTTGGGTTTAACTCAATCCCGAAAGGTAGTTCAAGTGGTGAGAATTGGCCAAGGCTATATAAGGAGACACAACTTATACATATAAACTAACCGATGTGGGATTCTAACACTCCAGCCGACATGGCAGGGGCTAGACATGTGGAGCGTGGATTATAACATGGGAGACCCAACATTGGGTACTCCAACATTAGGAATGGCTTCAACTTTGATACAATGTTAAAGGAAACTACAACTGGCACTTTTAACTGAAGGGACATTCTAACCACGAGTAAGAAAGTTCCTCTAGGGTACTTATGCTCTAACCAATAAGTCAATGGCCTCCTCTAGGTTTACATGTGAACTGGAGTAAATCCTTGATTTTCACAGTTAATGAGGTCACAGATCCTTAAAGAATAGCTGGATCCCTAGGATGTGAAGTGGGATCTCTTCCTACCACCTATTTGGGGCTACCACTAGGTGCAAAGAGCAAGTCCAAGCAAATATGGAATGCGGTTCTAGAAAGGTGTGAAAAGAAGTTATCCAGGTGGAAGAACAATTACCTGTCCTTGGGAAGGAGGGTCACACTAGTCAACAGTGTACTAGACTCCCTTCCCACCTACATGATGTCAATCTTTCCACTACCTGTTAGTATTGAGAAAAAGATTGATGCTTTGAGGAGGAATTTTATATGGCATGGGAATAAAGAGAAAAAAGGCTACCATCTAGTTAAATGGAAAACTCTCACGACTAGCAAGAAGGAAGGTGGATTGGGAATCAGAAATTTGAGGCAGCATAACAAGAGCCTACTTATGAAATGGCTATGGAGATTCCCATTGGAGGAACACGCCCTATGGAGAAAAGTGATATGTGGAAAATATGGGACTGAAGGCCAGTGGAGCTCAGGTACAGTGGCTAGCCCTTATGGTGTGAGTGTGTGGAGATCTGTTAGATCTCTCTGGCAAAACCTAATGAGCAATTCATGCATAAACGTGGGCAATGGTGCAAAAACTCTCTTCTGGAAGGATGTTTGGATAGGGAATACTCCACTAAAAGACAGTTTCCCTGATCTATACTCTTTAGCGCAACAGCCAGATGCTTCTATTGCTGATACCTGGAGTCAGCAAGGCTGGAATTTAAGATTCAGAAAATTTCTGAATGATTGGGAGGTGATCTATACTCTTTAGCGCAACAGCCAGATGCTTCTATTGCTGATACCTGGAGTCAGCAAGGCTGGAATTTAAGATTCAGAAAATTTCTGAATGATTGGGAGGTGATCAGAGTAATTGAGCTTCTGAAACTTTTGGAAAACTTCAAAGGTTCAACTGAGCAAGTGGACAAACTGTTATGGAAAAACAATAGCAAAGGAGTTTTCACTGTGAAATTTGTATATGAGGTTTTAAACAGAAGTTCGCAGCAACAAGAGGCTTGGATATGGAAGCACATCTGGAGGTTGAAGGTCCCTTTAAAAGTTAATGTGTTTTGCTGGCTAGTGGTCAAACAGGCTGTTCTGAGTTCTGACACACGAGAGTTTAATGAAGAGAGGAATGCCTCTGTGCTCCAGATGTTTTCTGTGCAGAAGGGCCATCGAAACAAACAATCATCTATTTCTTCATTGTCAGGTGTCCAATAGATTGTGGCAGCTTTAAGCTTAAGCTGGGTGATGCCTAGAGAGACTATGGACTTGCTGTCTAGTTGGGACTTTTTAGCTACAGGAAGCAGCCAGAAGAGGTGGTGGAGTCTCATTCCAGCATGCATTTGGTGGACTATCTGGCTGGAAAGGAACTCCAGATGTTTTGAAGACTCAGCAAATCCTGAACAGAAGATTAAAATGAATTGTATATCTTTATTTCACTTTTGGTGTAAAGAAGCTTTAGTACAAGATGCAGATTCCCTGGTTGATCTCATCGGGTCCTTGTAAATGCCACAGGACTTGTTTTTCACCACTTGTTTTTATTCATCAATCTCTTAGTTTTTGGAAGTCTTGTAACTAGGGACCTTTTCTCTCAACACTATCTTGGCGCTGAGATTTATCTATATATCAATGAAACCTGTTATCATTTCAAAAAAAAAAAAGAATCTTTTTAACCCAGCATGCTGTCAGAGCAACACTTGTCATTCATCAGCGTTTAAGATGCTAACAATGTACAACTTTCAAGTAAATTATAAAAAAGTTTACGGAATAATGTTGCTTCTAGCTTCTTGTACTGCCATATAAAATTTTCTTTTGGATTCGGGTTGTGGGCCAACATAAACTGATGATGTAAAACACAGGGGGCTCCATGACTTGAGATATCTTTGAAAGCATTGTCCTAAAGTGAGTAAGCCAGATATTGTAAATTGAGGTGTTTCTGTTGGATTGCTTCTTATCATTTACTGTGACATCTGGTAAAAGGCCACCAATTTGCTACATGTGGGAAGTGAAGATATTAAAACAGATCCCTATTGCTATGTCTTGACTTTTTTGACTATTAAATATTAACATTTGACAATTGGAGATTGAGATTGCACCGTATGTGTTTACTTCTTTAATTCTGTTTTCCCAGCTTCCCCTTGGCAAAGGTTTGTATGGGACTTCATTGGCAACTGATACTGTACTTCTTTTTCAAAGGGAGGTTACAGGGGTTTCTATTCAAAGAATATCATCACTTTGACACCAAAGACTGTTAATGACATTCATAAACGTGGTGGTACAATTCTTGGAACATCACGAGGAGGCCATGATACCACGAAGATTGTTGACAGCATACAGGATCGTGGAATTAATCAGGTACCTCTAGTGCGAAATTGTCCATAAACAGGTGTTGTTAGTGTTGCTGTTACTTTTTTGGGATATGTTGTACAGAAACAGGTGTGGTAAATGGGTAGATACATTTTCTGCTTTCATCCTTTGTCGTTCAGCTATGATATTTCCAACCTTCTGCAAAAGCTGCTTATTAATGAACAAAGAAGCATACTTGTAATGAAAATCTTCTTTAGGGGCGAAGAAAGTTGAGCTTCTGTGAGCATGAATGTTCTATTCAAGCAAAAGACCTTATGTGTGTGTGTGTGTGTGTGTGTGTGTGTGTGTGTATGTAGAGAGAGAGAGAGAGAGAGAGAGAGAGAGAGAGAGAGAGTTTTGTCACAAACTATATGATCTTTAGGGTTGAAATTGTTTTATCATCACAAGTCAGCGTCCTCTGAGGCAAACCTTATATCTCATTCAAAATGTCTTTCAGTGATGTTTTTTTCACTTAATAAATTTAGACTGGCTATAACTTGTTTTTTACTCGTCCAGGTTTATATAATCGGTGGTGATGGAACTCAGAAAGGAGCAGCTGTAATATATGAGGTATGTTAGTTCCTGGAAATAAGAGGGCAAAAGGTGTTCATGGTGCTGAGCCTTTTCACACTCTTTGCTAAAAGTTATGAAAACCAATTCTTTTATTAGGTTGTTGAGGTGATTTTGAATCACTTAACAATCTCTTTAATCAAGTTATCTTATACTGCGCGTATTACATGTCGACATCTTACTCAGTTCTTGAACACTATATATGCCAATATAATTCTATTAAGTTTGGATGACTTGGGTGGCCTTTGCATATCAGCCTAATAGTTTCCAGGAGATTGCTTTCCTCTTGAAATTTTCATGTGGCTTCCGTATGGTTTTCGAAAATTAGATCTCAAGGTGTTTATTGCCAATAGTAGCGAAGCAGCCATTTGTATATGGTTCACTTTATACATCATAGCATCTGATTTTGACTCATGATATGGTCCTTGTTTTGGGTGTACTCAATACTTCATTTGATGAAATAGTACTTATCCTCTGGGAAGCTTATTGGAGAATCCTACTACCATTTTGCAGGAAATTAGGCGGCGTGGTCTCAAAGTAGTTGTTGCTGGGATCCCCAAGACGATTGATAATGATATTCCTGTAATTTTCATCTCTTCATATACCAAATGATTTTTTTCCTTTATTTCATATAATAAACAGTTTAATTATCTCAGGAAGTACAGTTTTATGTTCTTGCAAGTGGGAAACATAAATGTATTCCGCAGCACATTACTTGATGTAATGTCTTCAAAAGCCTCATTTTGAGAGTTCCAACTCGTATTTGATCGATGCAATTTCACGTTAATAGAGAGCTCTTCATTAAAATAAATAAAACTTGTTTATGTTTTCAGGTCATTGACAAGTCATTTGGTTTTGATACTGCTGTAGAGGAGGCTCAACGTGCCATAAATGCAGCTCACGTTGAAGCTGAAAGTGCTGAGAATGGTATTGGTGTGGTGAAGCTAATGGGGCGCTATAGTGGTATTGTGCACCTTGAAATTTTATTACACAATGCCTATAGCCTAGTTATGACTTATGACAAGTTTCTTTCCAAATTCCTTTTTTTTTTTGGATAAAGGTAACAGTTATGTATTATAAAAAAAGAAACCCAGCACAAAGGTTGTGCTGGTAATCATTTACAGATTCAAAAGAAGCCAGAACCTATCCTTGTTCTTCTTACAAGTATTCTATGATGACTAAAATCGATTCTTCATCATTCACATAATTTTTCTTACACCAGAAGTGAAACAACAGAATACAATTCATCTTTAACTTCTGAATAGGACTGCTTCTGTCTTCAAAACACCTGGCATTCCTTTCCTTCCAAACTATCCGCCATGAAGAGCATGGAGAACTTGGACTGTTTCTTTCCAAGTTCTCATGAAGAGCATTTTTTTGTTCGTCTCTACTGCATAACATCTCTTACACAGTGTCAGTTAATCTTGCTCTTAAAAGAAAATAGCTCTTCTCATTTTGGTAGTTGCAGAAGCTGGTCATTAGATGGATTGAAGCATTAATAGGTAAAAAAATAATAAAGTGAGTTTGTCTAACCTCTAGGATAATCATTTTCATGTGGAGCATAACTTATAATTTGTAGTGATCTCAGAGACAATGCCCTGTTAAGTTGCTTTTCAATAAAATAATACTCCCTGAAAAGTTATTTTGTCAATGCTTTTCTTTTCAAACTTTTCCAGGCTTATTTCAAATTTCTTGATTTTTTGTTGCAGGATTCATCGCAATGTATGCCACTTTGGCGAGCAGAGATGTTGATTGCTGTTTAATTCCAGAGTCGCCCTTTTATCTTGAAGGAGATGGTGGATTATACGAATACATCGAGAAACGGCTCAAAGAAAATGGGCACATGGTTATTGTGATAGCCGAAGGAGCAGGACAAGAACTTCTTGCAGCAGAAAATTCGCTTGCCAAAAACGAACAAGATGCTTCAGGGAACAAGCTTCTCCAAGATGTTGGTTTGTGGATTTCCCAGAAAATCAGGGTAATGGTTGTAAAACTCATGAATTCCCTTTTTAAGTTCTTGTTAAACCGAGAAATATCTGCCTGTCCCGTCTGTCTGTAGGTGTGTTTGTCTCCACTTGGGCATGCAGATTTGTCTTGACAGTAGTGCTATGTTCATTGTCTGAATGTCAATTTTTTTTTTTTTTGATAACCGTAGTGTCCGGGCCAGCTTGCGCGCACCTCGACTAATTCCACGGGATACCTGCCACCTCCCACCAGCAACAGGTACCGGGTAACTCTATCCACCAAGGCTTGGATAGATGGGAAGAAATCACCTTGTATTTGCCTCCGCTGGGATTTGAACCTGAGACCTCATGGTTCTCACCCACTTCATTGACCACTAGGCCACACCCTTGGGTGCAGTCTAAATGTCAAATTAATTCCAACCAATAAAGGAGTATAATGTTCAACTTCTACCTTGTTTCTAGAAAGATGGAAAGTATTTATCTACGGATTTAAATAAGGAGGAAGAACTTGTACCACATAATTACTCCTACCATATGATAACCACATTAACACTAATAGGCACATGCCTCTAATGAAGACGATGCCATTTAAGTTAAAAGAAAATAGCCAATGCATTAATCAAATTTATTTGTTACTAGGTATTTATTCTTGAATATGTTACAGTTATCTACTCATCTATCAAAACTGAATTGTGTGTTGGTGTAGATGATTTAAAGTGGCTGGAACTACAACATTTTTGTTGAACGTTCTGCTTTATGGTTAAGCTAATGCCTAATTGCACTGATGAAAATTTTCTAGCTTCATGGTGCAAAGCACCCTGATGAGCGATCTGCAGAAGTCTTACATTAGTGTCACTTTTAAAACATTGCCGTTATCCGAAACTGTGGAAAATGGCAGAGTCCATGGAAAAGTCACGGTTGGGTTGAATTAAAGAGGAATCTATGTTGTCTTGTTTTCTGTTATACTCACAGCTTTGTTTTCTTGTTGTAGGATCATTTTGCTAAAAAGCCCAAGATGGCCATTACTCTTAAATATATAGGTATGAAATTCCAACCATCTTAATTAGTTGATTTGTTGCGAAATATATCGAGCTAATTAAAGCTTTTTCCAGATCCCACTTACATGATTCGTGCTGTTCCAAGTAATGCCTCTGACAATGTATATTGCACGCTTCTTGCTCAAAGTTGTGTTCATGGAGCAATGGCAGGGTACACAGGTTACACCTCGGGGCTTGTCAACGGTCGCCAGACTTATATTCCATTCAATGTAAGTTGTTCTGTGTTCACTTGTTTAGCTTTCTTCTGGAATCTTGGCTGTCTTTTTGACGGACATGATCTTG